>NW_011483342.1:23194-23912 GCF_000754665.1 Bison bison bison
CTGAAATCAAATTGATTACATTCTTCATAGCCAAAGATGGATAAGCTGTATACAGTCAGCAAAAACAAGACCTGGAGCTGACTGTGGATCATATCATCAGCTTCTCATAGCAAAATTCAGGCTTAAACTAAAAGAACTGGGAAAAACACTAGGCCAGCCAGATATGACTTAAATCAAATCCCATATGAATTCGCAGTAGAGGTAAGAACTAGATTTAAAGGACTAGATCTAGTGAACAGTGTGCCTGAAGAACTATAGATAGAGGTCCATAATATTGTACAGGAGGCAGTGAACAAAACCACCCCAAAGAAAAAGAAAAGCAAGAAGGCAAAGTGGTTATCTGAGGAGGCTTTACAAATAGTGGAAAAATGAAGAGATGTGAAAAGCAAGGGAAAGAGGGAAAGATATATCCAATTGAATGCAGAGTTTCGAAGAATAGCTAGAAGAGATAAGAATGCCTTCTTCAATGAACAGTGCTTAATAATAGAAGAAAACAATAAAAGAGGAAGGACTAGAGATCTCTTCAGGAAAATTTGAAACATTAAGGGAGCATTCCGCCCAAAGATGGACACAATAAAGGATAAAAATTGTAGACAAACCTGTATGCGAGACAGCAAAAGAGACACAGATGTATAGAACAGTCTTTTGGACTCTGTGGGGGGTGGAGGGGGATGATTTGGGAGAATGGCATTAAAACATGTATAATATCATATAAGAA
>NW_011483343.1:0-521 GCF_000754665.1 Bison bison bison
AAAAAATGCACTCCACTAAATAGTTTCCCTAACCATAATGTTCTGGAGAGTTTCATTTCTCTAGTAGTTCCTAACACCTCTTGCCCCAATTTCCTCCTGAATTCAGTGCCTGTCCTTGTCTCTCCCCAGGAAATCAAAACCCGTAGATTCTTCATTTAATCATTCCTTTTGTGGATATCTGTTTTTGTTTTGTTTTTTAATTTTTTAAATTTCACCTGTCTTCAATCTATGGTTTGAATGTACATCCTGGTGACATCTGAATTTTCATCACAGTCAATAAGGAAATGGAGCTTTCTTGATAGAGTATGCTATATTTATGTGCAGGGAGGGGAAATGAAGAGGTTGGAATCTTCCTGATACTCTTAAAATCAAACCATGTAGATGACTGGCTATTTCACCTTTTCAAAGTCCCAGCCTTTATTGTAAAAATGAATTTCTCTCTCTTTTTTTAATCTTTTGGTTGCCACCACACAGCATGTGGGATCTTAGTTCCCTGATCAGGTATCAAACCTGCACCCCCC
>NW_011483343.1:4828-5479 GCF_000754665.1 Bison bison bison
AGGATTTGGCTAACATATTACTCTATACTTCCCTCTTTCTAATTATCTTTTCAACATCTTTAGGAATGGAATAAACATGGAAGACTTTTTTTCTGAAGAATCAATGTATACTTATTTACTTTTTTCCAATACCTTTATTTACTCTTGGCTCTACCCAAACTACCAAATACTATAATAAACTGGATTTTATCCAATGTAGTAGCAGTGGGGGAACGGAGAATAGAAATTTGAGAAATATCTCAGAAGAAGGTCTAACAATATTGAATGAAGGGAGGAGGGAGGAAGGAATGAGAATGATTGCTTAATTTCTGCTTTCAAAAACTGAGTACATGTTGGTGCCTTTCAGAAGAACAGAAGAGGAGGAGCAGGTTTGGGAAAGACACTGGGGACACAAAGAAAATAAATTCAGTTTTTGACACTGAGATATGGGATATCTATAAACAGTCAGGTAAAGATGCCCAGTAGACCAATGGAAGTTTGGATCTGGAGATTCAGAGATATGTAAGCTAGAGTTACTGATTTGAAAATCATCCAATTAATGGGTTATAGCTGCATCCATCAGAGAAGGCAATGGCACCCCACTCCAGTACTCTTGCCTGGAAAATCCCATGGATGGAGGAGCCTGGTAGGCTGTAGTCCATGGGGTCACTA
>NW_011483343.1:9154-10872 GCF_000754665.1 Bison bison bison
AGATGCTTTACCGTCTGAACCACCAGGGAATATATAGAAAGCTCCCTGTAAATATATATCATCTAATTGGCTTTTTGGTAAAATCTAGTTGACTGTGAGCTACCTTTCTAAACGTATGATCTGCCTGGGGGATCAATATTCATTTCTGGATGCCTACTCTGTTCCAGACACTGGCACAGGTTCTAGAGCTGAAAAGACAAACACATAGCTTGTTCTTGAATAGTTTGCAGTCTGGAGGAAGGGAATCAATATAAACAAGCAAGTACAATAAAATGTGCTAAATATTATTACAGAGAAAATGCAACATTAAAGGAGCAAATTCAGCTAGACCCACTGTGACTCAACCAAGATAAAAGAATATATTAAATTCTAGAATACTGCCTTATTAATACTATTGCATAAAGTAGTAAAGCTTATTATTTTTAAGACAATTTATTCATATATTAATTTTTTGCCTTAAGTCTTAGGGCATGTACTTATTTTTAAAAAAAAACTTTATAAAATACTGTTTATATATGTAAAAAAACTCAGCAAAAATATGCTAAATTTTGTCATAATATGATGGTCATGACCTTGCAGAATGTGTTATACAAATTAAAAATCAGTTTTGATAAGATATTATAAACTAAGCCATCATTGAACACAAGGCTATATATATAAGAACTCTGAAATCCAAAGACAGTTTAAAAGAAAAACAAACTAATACATGAATTGTTTGCCAAGAACTAGAACAATCCCTGATGACATATAAGAACGAGGGTACAGAAGTAGTGAAATAACCCAACTTATTATCAAGAACTACATAAATTAGCAGATATCCATCTTATAAAAGTTATCATGAAATTATGATACACTTCAAGAATCAAATGCATTTTAGATTATTTTTGATACCACCACAGTTTTCCTGATAGCCAAGGATAAATTGATCACAAATCTCTATTTACACCAGTGAATCTTCATTATAGATCTCTTTTCTCCTTCAAAGATGCTATTACAGGTGGAAGAAAAAGGTTTTCGGTCAGCAAATAACACTAAGGAAAGGTCAGAGAATCCTCTTTGGAGTCATACATTTAAAATGGTACTTTAATATGAATCTACCAAATAAGAAGAAATATGGCATGACAAATGCTCACAAATTAAGGACATAGTTGTCAAGGTCTGATAAACCCATTCCATAAAGAAACCAATTTTTTCTTCCTATTGACTTCTTCTTTCTTGGCTTTCTTGAAATAAATACATAGCTATGTAATTTAGCTTTGTAATATGTAAAATAAGAAAGCCGAACTAAATTAATTTTATGGTCCCCGTCCAGAACCTTAAAAAATCTGAGATTTTACCCTACATACAAGTTAACAAGTTAGTTAGACACAGTTTCATAGATGCTGGCAAAAGACTCCAGGGTCAAAGACAAGTGGCAGTTTAATAATACCAACAATACCATTTGCTAGAGTATCTGCATTTCTACCAGTTCCTTGGGTCCCAATTCCCATAGGGTGATGCAGAGAGAGCTGGGAAAATACCTGCCCATGCAATAGGGTACATGATAAGAGAGGAATTCTAAATTTGTCACCTTATAATGGGCAGTCATCTCAGGAGGAAAATACTACCTTTTTGTCATGGCTATTCACTACACAAAAATTCTTTTTTAAAAAATTGATATATAATTCATGTATCATAACCCTTCAAAGTGTATGGTTCAGTGGCTATCAGTATATTCA
>NW_011483343.1:14428-15139 GCF_000754665.1 Bison bison bison
AAACCATCAACCCAATTAAAAATAAATATTAGAGGAGACATTTCAGTCATTTAGATAGGAAATAAACATGTGACACACTAGCAAAGTAAATCTCTCACAAGCTAGCAAAGTAATGCTCAAAATTCTCCAAGCCAGGCTTCAACATTATGTGAATCATGAACTTCCAGATGTTCAAGCTGGATTTAGAAAAGACAGAGAACCCAGAGATCAAATTGCCAACATCTGTTGGATCATTGATAGAGCAAGAGAGTTCCAGAAAAACATCAACTTCTGCTCTTTTGACTATGTCAAATCCTTTGACTGTGTCGATCATAGAAAACTGTAGAAAATTCTTCAAGAGATGGGAATACCAGACCACCTGACATGCCTCCTGAGACATCTGTATACAAGTCGAGAAGCAACAGTTAGAACTGGACATGGAACAACAGACTGGTTCCAAATCGGGAAAGGAGTACGTCCAGGCTGTATATTGTCACCCTGATTATTTAACTTATATGCACAGTACATCATGAGAAACGCTAGGCTGGAGGAAGCACAAGCTGGAATCAAGACTGCCTGGAGAAATATCAATAACCACAGATATGCAGATGACACCACCCTTATGGCAGAAAGTGAAGACGAACTAAAAAGCCTCTTGATGAAAATTAAAGAGGAGAGTGAAAAAGTTGGCTTAAAGCTCAACATTCAGAAAACTAAGATCATGGCATCTGG
>NW_011483343.1:15239-15546 GCF_000754665.1 Bison bison bison
CTGGTCCCATCACTTCATGGCAAATAGATGGGGAAACAATGGAAACAGTGACAGACTTTATTTTTGGGGGGCTCCAAAATCACTGCAGACTGTGACTGCAGCCATGAAATTAAAAGATGCTTGCTCCTTGGAAGAAAAGTTATGACCAACATAGATAACATATTAAAAAGCAGAGACATTACTTTGCCAACAAAGGTCCATCTAGTCAAAGCTATAGTTTTCCAGTAGTCATGTATAGATGTGAGAGTTGAACTATAAAGAAAGCTGAGCGCTGAAGAATTGATGCTTTTGAACTGTGATATTGGAG
>NW_011483344.1:0-359 GCF_000754665.1 Bison bison bison
AACTCGAGACTGTGAGCCACTTGGCAGAGCTGTTCTCCTGGGTGCCCTTACCCTACTGCTATCCACCTGGGTGCCCTTTCCCAATAAAATCTCTTGCTTTGTCAGCACATGTGTCTCCTTGGACAATTCATTTCCGAGTGTTAGACAAGA
Source organism: Bison bison bison (assembly GCF_000754665.1). Taxonomy (NCBI): domain Eukaryota; kingdom Metazoa; phylum Chordata; class Mammalia; order Artiodactyla; family Bovidae; genus Bison; species Bison bison. The sequence goes on from NW_011483344.1 coordinate 151, forward strand.
ACCCAGTTTCGGGCCCCCCTTCTGCAACAGAAGTATATACAACATTGAAAGTCCACCCCCTTCCTGCAACAGAGGTATATACAACATTGAAAGTCCAAAAATACGAGAAATATATATCAAGTATTTCCCCTTAGAGTAGCCAATTGACTTCTGATGATTGAAGAGGTGAAATTTAAGCAGAAGAGAAGGAAAATTGGAAAGGGGTATTT
>NW_011483344.1:459-1485 GCF_000754665.1 Bison bison bison
ATGTGGGTTCAATCCCTGGGTTGGGAAGATCCCTTGGAGGAAGAAATGGCTACCTACTCCAGTATTCTTGCCTGGGAAATCCCATGGACAGAGGAACCTGGCGGGCTATAATCCATGTGGTCACAAAAGAGTAGGATATGAATGAGAGGCTAAACAAGTAGTTTGATGTGGAGAAAGAGTGGAGATCAAACTATAATATGACTACAAGATACTCAGGATGGCAATGTGAAACCATTGAAGACTTTCAGGCAGAGACAATGATATTTGTATTTTACAAGGTCACCATGTCTTCAGGGTAGGTAGAGACTGAATTGAAGGGAGGCAGAATGATTTCACTTTGAAACACGTTAAATATAAAATATATACTGAAGGGTGGATATTTAGTGCACAGTTGGGTACAAGAGCTTAGGAGAAAGGAAACTACTGAAGATACAAATTCCAGTGGACTCCACTGGAGTATATTACCTAGAGATTACCTAGAGATAATATCTAGGATTACCTAGAGAGACAGTGCATGCAAAGAAAAAGAAAAAAAAAAAAAAAAACAACAATGATGTGACCGATGACTTTGAAAGCAACAATATTCTAGTATTAGGTAGAGAAAGAGGAGTCAGCAAAAATGATGACGAACTAAGGAAAGAGGTATATGAAACAAGAGAGAACTGACATAGACGGCAAAAGAGAAGAGGTTTCTGTGTTTGTTTGTTTATTTGTTTGAACAACAGGGCTAAATGCTGCAGAGAAACCAAGTACAACGAGGAACTAAGAGGCAAATTTTTGATTTGGCAGTTTCAGGGAAATGGGAATAGAAAGCAGAATGGTATGGGTTAAGAATGTAAGAAAAGAGAGGCAATAAGTGTAAACCACTTTATCAAGAATTTGACTTTGATGAGAAGAATCACAGTATCTGGTACTTTATTAGCATCCAGTACATTTTTGTGTAAGAGTAAGAGGAAAGGAGGGTGGAAAGAAGATGCTTAAGAAGATAATCTGATAGATAAATGAGAAAGTTTTCTTAATCTAAGC
>NW_011483344.1:4237-5914 GCF_000754665.1 Bison bison bison
TCGTCGGACGTGTGGTGTCTCCTTTTGACCTTTCCTGAACTCTTCCGGTTGGTGGAGGCTTATTAGTTCTCTGTTCCTTACCAGAACCTCCTATCCTAAAACAACTCATGCAAATGGTTACTATGGTGCCTGGCCAGGGTGGGCGGTTTCAATCAGTGTGCTTCCCCTAACTATTCCAGTAAAGGAAAATAAAAATATCATCATTTAGACTTTGTTCCTTTCTTCCCTGCAACTTTCCCAGTCCTTTCCCTCCCACTTAACTTCAGGAATATCCTCCAATCACCTCATCCATTTCTAAAGGGAAGATTCTGTTCTATGTAGCTCCTACAAGTACAGACAAGATAAGCTGACAAGTCTCAAGCAAATAAGCTTACAGAGGCTACCTTACATAGGTTTGTTTAGCTTGTGACCAACTCATACTATTTACCTACCAAAAAATATCTTTGGTCTTGCCCAGCTGTGTTTGAATCTGCTTAACTTCAAAGGAGGTTAATTTTTCAGATAAAAAAAGAAACATCATTCATTCTGGATTATCAAAGAAATATACATCTGCATGTCAAGATGGGTGCAGAATTTCACTGTGACTGAGAAGTGACCTAAAGATACCTTTACATGTTGAAAAGCAGGGGACCCAAGGCTAAGCCCTGGTGATTTTTGTTGATTCAAAACTTATGGACCGAAGGACAATTGCTTTTTGGCACTTTCAAGTTTTACTTTGTTCATATAAATAACTATAATACAGAGTATGTCTTAATGCATTCCAAAAGATAGGTATAAAACTGTTCTGCCTTCATAATCCAGAGGAAATTGTAACTGGAGTTTTTAGCATAGAGTCTTTTTATATTCAAATCCCCAAACACAAATTTTAGAGTCCAAGACATTCTTTTTTGGAAAAATGGAATAGGAAGAAAATGTGCATTGTAGCTCTTTGGATTTTTGAAATCAAAGAGGATCTTCTCAAGCAGAGAGATAAATGTCTTACTTTATGAAATATTAATAGGGAAGAGTGTATTGATCTTGGTGCTTAGTAGTGTGAGTTGCCCCTAACATGCTGTGTGAGCTTGGCAAGTACCTTCACCTCTCTGGTTAAGATATTCAGCTTTATAAATGTTTTGAGAGGGTAAAATTAGATAGAATATGGAAGTGTTTTGAAAACCTTTCAAGTCCTTTATTACTGCCCGGTATTATTATCATATAGACTGAAGCCAAGAAAAGTTTGCTTAACTTATAATCTTGAATTAGTGTTGATATATATGCTGTTATCTTACTTTTAAGCAAGGTCTTCTAGGGAGAAGCTCAGATTTCTCTGTGTCTTTGAGATGTAAATGTTCTATCTGATCTTCCTAGGTTGTTCTATTGTGTGTATGTTTGCTTATATCAGGCTTATAAGAGGCCTTTTTTTCATTCTTAATTGGTGGCCAAATGAAGGATCCTTTTAAAAATAGAGAAACTAACAAATTATTAAATCTAGAGCATTCTCATTGTAAACAATTGTTTTGGTGGTACCTACAAAACAAAAGTCAAATTAACCTAAGGACTTTTTTGAATGAGAAAAAGCGGTTTAGGAAGCTTCACTGAAGTCTTTTCAGGCTTTCCTTAAAGCTCTGTTGGTAAAGAATCTGCCTGCAGTGCAGGAGACCCTGGTTTGATTCCTGGGTTGGTAAGATCCTCTGGAGG
>NW_011483344.1:9016-9274 GCF_000754665.1 Bison bison bison
TGTTGAACTTTAAGCCAACTTTTTCACTCTCCTCTTTCACTTTCATCAAGAGGCTTTTTAGTTCCTCTTCACTTTTTGCCATAAGGGTGGTGTCATCTGCATATCTGAGGCTATTGATATTTCTCCCGGCAATCTTGATTCCAGCTTGTGCTTCTTCCAGCCCAGCATTTCTTATGATGTACTCTGCATAGAAGCTGAATAAGCAGGGTGACAATATACAGCCTTGACGTACTCCTTTTCCTATTTGGAACCAGTCTG
>NW_011483344.1:9374-11592 GCF_000754665.1 Bison bison bison
TGTGGTAGTTTGAACATTCTTTGGCATTGCCTTTCTTTGGGATTGGAATGAAAACTGACTTTTTCCAGTTCTGTGGCCACTGCTGAGGTTGTGTATAAATATAAACAAATATTAATTGAATAAAAATAAGTATCTTACTAGAGGAGTTAAAAGAAACAAGATAAAATTAAAATACAGGACAGTTGTTACATGTAAGATGTAGTGGAGTGATTAGAGTCAAAGCATTCTGAATCCTTAGATTGTCCAAGAGAAGTGTAGAAATTGAGAGTAAATTTAGAGTCTATTTAGTATGTATCTTAAACTTTTAATTGTAACTATTAAAGGGATGGAAACAGAGTGTATTTCCTTTTAAATTGTTAGACAGAACACACACAAAAAAGTATACAAAGGAAATAATAAGTTTCCAGCAATCAGGTCCAGAGCCTGGAAGGAAAAAAGGCTGGAAAATCAGAGACAAAGAGGTCTGAAGTGGAGGCATATGAATATATGGGAGTAGGCACTAAATGTAAAGATTTTTAATTTTATACGTTAGCGCCAAGCAGAAGGCATCCACCATGGAAGAACACTGAACAAATGAATACACAAAATAACTCAGCCACTTATCATTAACTAGTCTTTGTCATGGACCACCCTGGAAATACTGGACCACTCCAGTATTCTTGCCTAGAGAATCCCATGGACAGAGGAGCCTGGCAGACTACAGTCCATGGGGTTGCAAGAGCTGGACATGACTTAGCGACTAAAGCACCACCCTGGAAATGGTATAATGGGCACAGGAACAGAGTGGCTAGGGTAGGAAAGACGGAGATTATATATAGGCCTAATTCTACCTTCTAAGACTAGTTTAGCAAGTGCTGCCTTTGAAAGTCTAACTTGTCAGCAATAGAGACCAATACTGAGTTCCTGCTATGACTCTATGCCTCATGGAGACCAGCCAGCCACTAGGTGGAAAGTTGTTTACATCAAAGTTCCATAAGTACAAGAAAGATCAATGATTTGTCTCTCAAAGGGATATATGTTTATTCCAGGTGTTCCTTTCCTGTATGAAGAGCCTTAACCAACAGTAATATCTTGGGGCTTAAGATAGGTTCAATCCATGAGGACAGAATCCTATACAACATAGCATCCAACATCCCACCAAGGTACACATTTTCAAACAAAGGAGGAGTAGAAATGGCCTCATGGCCATGATATCCACAGTGGGTGTTGCACATTGCACCCTCCAGAAGCAACTGGCTTCATTGGAATATTCATTGGAATAGCTTTTCAAGGGCACAGCTAAAGCAAAAGTTCAGAGGCAATGCTTTGCAGAAAAGGATTGCCATACTCCAAGAAGCAGTAAATGTCTTAAAGATCTCTATATGGTACTGTATCCCCAAAAGGAAGGCTCCATGACTCCAGGAACCAGGGGGTCAAAGCAGGAGTGGTTCTCTTGCCATCAGTTCCAATGAGGAAGAACTCACATCTTCACAATCCTAGGTTTTATATGGTTAGGAGTCCTTGTCCTTAAAGAGGGTAAATTTTATTAGTGAATACTTTTATTAACTTTTAAAAACAGCTCTATTGAAGTATAATTGGCATGTTTAAAGTGTACAATTTTATAAGTTTTTATATACCTACACAATCATGAAACCATCACTCCAATCAATCTAATGAACACATTTAATTCCCTCAACTTCCCTTGTGCCTCTTCGCAGTCCCTTTCTTCTGCCCCTCCTAATACTCCCTAATAAATAACCAATGATCTGTTCTGTAACTATACATTTTTAATTTTCTAGAATTTTATATAAATGGAATCATATAATTTGAGCTCCTCTTTTCTGTTTGATTTTATTCATTTTGCATAATTACAGATTTATTAATGTTGTATGTAGCAATGGTTAATATAACACAGTTCGTTCATTCATTTACCTGTTGATGAACATTTGAGTTGTTTCCAGTTTTTGAGAATTAAAATAAAACTGCAAGGAATGTTCACATACTAATAATTGTAGGGGCATATGCTTTTATCCTTTTGGGTAAGTCAGTGTGAATAGAATGGCTGGATCGTGATAGGTGTACATTTAACTTTTAAGAGAGTGGCAAACAAACCATTTTCCCAAGTAGCTATACCATATTACATTCTCATCAGCATGGTACAACATTGTAGTTCCTCCATATCCTTGTCAGCACTTGGTATGGTGAGTCTTTTGACATTTAGCCATTTGAATAGGTACTT
>NW_011483344.1:12491-17358 GCF_000754665.1 Bison bison bison
GGCTCTTCACATCAGGTGGCCAAAGTACTGGAGCTTCAGCTTCAGCATCAGTCCCTCTAATGACTATTCAGGATTGATTTCCTTCAGGATTGACTTGTTTGATCTCCTTGCTGTCCAAGGGACTCTCAAGAGTTTTCTCCAACACCACAGTTTGAAAGCATCAATTCTTCGGCGCTCAGCCTTCTTTTGGTCCAGCTCTCACATCCATACATGACTACTGGAAAAGCCATAGTTTTGACCATATGGACTTTGTTGGCAAAGTGACGTCTCCGCTTTTTAATACGCTGTCTAGATTTGTCATAGTTTTCCTTTCAAGGAGCAAGCATCTTTAATTTCATGGCTGCAGTCAGCCTTGCAGTGATTTTCGAGCCCAAGAAAATAAAGTCTGTCACTGTTTCCACTTTTTCCCCTTCTATTTGCCATGAAGTGATGGGACCAGATGTCATGATCTTAGTTTTTTGAAAGTTGAGCTTCAAGCCAGCTTTTTCACTATCCTCTTTTACCCTCATCAAGAGGCTTTTTAGTTCCTCTTCATTTTCTGCCATTAGAGTGGTGTTATCTGCACATCTTAGGTTGTTGATATTTCTCCTACATGCACTTTTGCATACAGTTATTCAATTATTCCAGCACCATTTGTTGAAAAGACTCTCCTTTTCCCACTGACTGAATTGTCATTGCAACATTGTTGAAAATCATTTTCATATACACATGTATGAGTCTGTTTCTGAATCCTTTTTTTTGTTCTGTTGATCCACTTGTGTATCTTCACACCAACACCACACTACTTTGATAACTAGAAATTTATAATGTCTTGAATATAGGTAATAGTCTTTCAACTTTGTTCTTCTCTACGAAAGTCATTTTGACTACTCTAGGTCCTTTGTCATATGAATTTGAGAATCAGTTTATCAATTTCTATAGGAAAAACCTGCCGGGATTTTTGATAAGTGTTGAATTGACTCTAAATTAAATTCTGAAAACAGATAGTTTAACAATCTGAGTCCTACCTGTGAACTTTGGTCACCAAGAAATGTGCTGCCTAAATATGTTTCATTGATCTTAGTTGATCAACAGCCTCAGCTGTGATTCCTCTGGATCCATGACCACATTTCTGTAAAAGGTCACATTTCCAAGACTCTTAGTCAAAACTTAAATACTACAGGGAAACATGAACAGGCTTTTTCTTGCAGGACAGAGGTCTTCTCTAATGTGCAGCTTTGGATCAAAGACAACCTACTGATTTGCCTAAAACTTTCTAAGAACAGTATCGCAGTCTGAAATTCTGAGACCTCTTTTCTAACTTTTGCCTTGTCCTATAGGGGTCAGACTTGTAACACTGTTTGAAGATGCTCCCTGCCTACAAATTCCCTCCCTTTGCCTTTCATAGGCATTTTCCCTAATAAATCTCTTACATGTCTAATCCTGTTTTGGCATCTGCCCCTCGAAGAATCTAAACTAACACATGTGATGAAGATTTGTGGTTTTCAGTGCTTTTTAGTCAGACCTAGACAGTGCATTAGATTGTGGGGAAGGATTGAGCAGCAGAATCACTGTTAGTAGGAAAAACTAACTTGTCAAACCCTACAACTCATATGAATGCAATGGATTTTTGCATAACAAAGTTTCATCTCAGAATAGTGCTTGGCATCCATTTTTTTATTCTCTTCCTGATATGATTCATGGTTCCTGAAGTGATACAATTCATGGTTCCTGAAGTGTCAGTCGTTCAGTCGTGTCCAACTCTTTGCAACCCCATGGAATTCGCCAGTCTCCTCTGTCCATGGAACTCTCCGGGCAATAATACTGGATTGGGTTGCCATTCCTTTCTCCAGGGGATCTTCCTGACCCAGGGATCAAACCTGGGTCTCCTGCATTGCAGGCAGATTCTTTACCACTGAGCCACCAGGGAATCTATGGCTCTTGAGAAACTCCAAATCCAAAAACTGCACATGTTGGCTGAGAAATAGCTTGCATTATTAAACAATTCATATTACTCCTAAAGGTGTATCTATATCTGTCAAGGTATGATATGGGTAAACATAATATCAATTATTTTCTTTGGTTACTAACACATCAAACTAAAAATTTGTGAACACTCTCATTTTATATAAATATTTAGTGTTTATCTTTTTAAAAAATTAAATAAAATCTTTACATAATAATTTTGATTTAAAAGTATATTAATTTTATTGATTTTATTTTATAAGAAAAATAACTTTAAAAACATTTAAAACTTATTATAAATTTATTTAAATTTACATTTACTACAAATATATTCAAATTTTGTAAATTTTGAATATATATTAATTTTAATCCTTCAAATCAGAACTGCATATAGAACTCAGATTATGTGAAAATCTTGATCCTTACAACCTCAGAGTGACCTTTCTGCAATGAAAGCCAGAAAAATAGTTACTTGAGTAAATATGTACTAACTTATGAATTATGTATTTATTTTATAACTCTTACAAACATCACAAAACTGTAAACAGAAAGCTATACATGTAAAATAATAATTCAGTAATTTGGGACATTTAACAAATTTTTAGCATGTAAAAACCATAGTTCTGTTTTGACTTTATCAATATAAAGGTAGAGTCTTCAAGATAGGAGATATTCTTCTGTTTACATTTTGTTGGCTCTGTCTTCAACATTTCAATAGGTATAAATATGATACACATGCTTCTGTTGGTATACTTGCTCGGGACCCTGCAAATTTAGGGACAGGCTTGGCTTTCAGTATTTGTGTGAGTTGGAAGGATCAAGTAGAGGTCTTGCCAAGAGCTCCTAAAGCTGGGGTCCCCTCTTGATGGAGGTGAGGAAGGGATAGAAGTGGGCTTCTATCCATCCATCATCTATTCTATCCACTCTTTTCTATATCCACTCCATCAGGAGTGGGCTTCCCTGGTGGCTCAGCTAGTAAAGAAGTTACCAGGAGCAAAGGCAGCTCAGACTCCCGCTTTCCTCATACCTGTGATGGTTTAAGGCCAGGATAAAGGTGACTCTGAGAGATATGCAACATTTTTAAACTGAGGTATAGTTAAGGTATACATATAGTTAAGGTATATGTAAGTGACAGGTATATAAGACAGTGATTCACAATTTTTAAAGGCTATCCCCCATTTATAGCTATTATATAATATTGGCTATATTATCTGTATTGTACAATATATGTTTTAGCTTCTTTATTTTATAAACAGGAATTTATACCTCTTAATCTTCATCTACTACTCCTATCTTGTTTCTCTTCTTTCCCTCACCCTACAGGTAACCACTAGTTTGTTCTCTATATCTGTAAGTCTGTTTCTTTTTTGTTATATTCATAAGTTTGTTCCATTTTTTAGATTCCACATATAAGTGATTATATGCAGTATTTATTTTTCACTGACATTTAACCTACACTCCCAAAGTCCATCCATGTAGTTGCAAATGGCAAATTTTCAATTTTTTTTTTTTTGGCTGAGTAGTATTCCATTGTGTGTGTGTGTTGGGGCACGTGTATCTTTTTGAATTAATGTTTTCATTTTTTATGCTGTTTGTTTTCAGATATATACCCAGTAGTGGAATTGCTGGATCATGTGATAATTCTATTTTTAGTTTCTTGAGAAACCCCCATACTGTTTTCCACAGTGGCTGCAGCAATTTACATTTCCACCAAGAGTGTATGAGAGTTCCCTTTTCTCTCCATCCTCATCAACATTTTTTATTTGTGTTCTTTTTGATGATAGTCATTTAACAGGTGTAAGGTGATATTTCACTTTGGTTTTGATTTGCATTTCTCTGATGATTAACAATGTTGAGCACCTTTTCATATGCTTGTTGGCCATCCATATGTCTTTCTTTGGAAAAGCGTCTATTCAATTCTCCTGCCCATTTTTTAAGCATGTTGATTGTTTTTATCTGATGTTGAGTTGTATGAGCTGTTTATATATTTTGGATATTAACCCTTATCAGGTATAGGATTTGAAAATATTTTCTTCTATTCAAGGGTTGTCTTTTCATTTTTGTCATTTTTTTTTTTTTGCTGTGCAAAAATTTTAATTAAGATTCATTTATTTATTTTTGCTTTTGTTTCCTTTGATTTAGGAGACATCCAAAAAATATTACTACAATTTATGTCAGAGAGTGTTCCACCTAAATTTTCTTCTAGGGCTTTTATGGTTTCAGGTATTATATTAAGGTCTCTAATTCATTTTGAGTTCATTTTTGTATATGGAGTTAGAGAATGTTGTAATTTTATTACTTTAAAGGTAGTTATCCAGCTTATCCAAGCACTAGTTATTGATGATACTGTCTTTCTCCATTATTTATTCTTGATTCCTTTGTCATAATTTAATTGACCATGAGTACATGGGTTTATTTCTGGGCTATTCTGTTCCATTGATCTATGTGTCTGTTTTTCTATCAGTACCATACTTTTTTGATTACTGTAGCTTTGTAGTACAGTCTGAAGTCAGAGAGCATGATTCCTCTACCTCTATTCTTCTTTCTCAAGAGTATTGTGTTATTTGGGTCTCTTGTGTTTCCATACAGTTTTTAAAATTATTTGCTCCAGTTCTTTGAAAAATGACCTGGTATTTTGATAGGCATTATATGGAATCTGTAGATTGCATTGACTGTATGGTCATTTTAACAACATTAATTATTCCAATTCATAAATACATATCTTTCAATCTGTGTTGTCTTCAATTTCTTTCATCAGTGAAATCTCTTGCATTTCTGTATGCTAACAATGAACTATCATAAAGAGAAATTAAGGTATAATTTCACATATACCATCATAGCAAAAAGAATAAAATACCTAGGAATAAACCTACCTAAGGAGGTAAAAGATCTGTACTTGAAAAATTATAAGATATGCAGCTTT
>NW_011483344.1:17968-18954 GCF_000754665.1 Bison bison bison
AGATGGGGAAACAGTGGAAAGAATGGCTGACTTTATTTTGGGGGGCTCCAAAATCACTGCAGATGGTGATTGCAGCCATGAAATTAAAAAAAACTTACTCCTTGGAATGAAAGTTATGACCAACCTACACAGCATATTAAAAAGCATAGACATTACTGTGCCAACAAAAGTCCGTCTAGTCAAGGCTGTGTTTTCCCAGTAGTCATGTATGGATGTGGTGAGAGTTGGACTGTAAAGAAAGCTGAGCGCAGAAGAATTAATGCTTTTGAACTGTGGTGTTGGAGAAGACTCTTGAGAGTCCCTTGGACAGCAAGGAGATCCAACCAGTCAATCCTAAAGGAAGTCAGTCTTAAATATTCATTGGAAGGACTGATGCTGAAGCTGAAACTCCTATACTTAGACCACCTGATGCGAAGAGCTGACTCATTTGAAAAGACCCTGATGCTGGGAAAGATTGAAGGTGGAAGGAAAAGGGGATGACAAAGGATGAGATGGTTGGATGGCATCACTGACTCAATGGACATGAGTTTGAGTAAACTCTGGGAGTTGATGATGGACAGGGAGGCCTGGAGTGCTGCAGTCCATGATGTCCCAAAGAGTTGGACACAACTGAGTGACTGAACTGAACTTCTAGGTATGCAATGCTTACAGCTCCTTTATTACATATAAATTAAAATTTTTGGAACTTCTGCCTGTATCTGAAGCTAGTTATGCCTCTGGTTTTACCACTAACTATATCTCTACTTTATTTCTGTTCCACACATTAGTTTATCGTTTTGAACATGATCATGTTTTGCTAATTTTATGTTATTAACATTTTTGTGCATCTCATGCAGGGATAGGGAAAGATTAGGACATAAACTCATGGCTCATTTTTTTCCTACTATATTTTTACTAGTAGGAACAAACCTTTTTGCACATTTATTTATATTCATATTTCTTCTTTTGTGAAATTTTGGTTCATAGCCTTTGCCCATTTTTTATTG
>NW_011483344.1:19054-21202 GCF_000754665.1 Bison bison bison
CTATGTGTGTGTTTTTTTAATTGTCACTTATCTCAAAAATTTTCTTTACATTTAAATTCATTGCCCCTATGTCCGCATACATTTATAAAAGTTTTACCTCAGATTGTCATTTGTCATTAAATTGTATTTATCTTTCATTTAGGTAGACAAATGTTTCAGCTGTATTGTATTTATTTTAAAATTGTAAATAGTCTGTAAAAATTGTAAATAGTGTAAAAGTTACAATATTTCCTTTTTAATTATTATCTCAATTTATATATTACAGATTCAATGTATTCCATGGTTCTACTGTGGTCGCATGTCTTCTCTGAATGTTTCCTTGTCAATATTAAGCATCCTTAGTTTGAAATATTTTTGATGCTTGCATTCCCTTTGAATAGTGACAATAAACTAAAGAACCTGTCAATTTCTATCTATAGTGCATGTTCAAAGACTGCATTATGCTGATTCCCTACTTTATGACTAATTGAATCTACATGTACAAAAACATTTTGCACAACAGCTGGAAAATTAAAATATTAAACTCCCACTGCTGATTGCTAATTATTTTATTTCTTCATGACAGATCTCAAGTTGTCAGAATGCAATGGCAATGTACATTATAAATAGAAATCACATTACTGTGAATTCCATTTGCACGCATCTATGTTGGAGAAAGACACTAATCATAACTTACCAAGAAAACACTGTAGCCTGAATCATTCCTATTTAATCTTTCTTAATGCAAATGATATAGAAATGGTCCTGAAGCTTTAAGAAGGTGCTTTCCCTTTGTGAGAGTGAGCACAAACAGGTTAGCTCACTTCCAAGTGGATTCTTCACTAAAAATAAACCATGCTACTTAGCTAAATCCAGTTCTCAGCTGTATTGGCTTGTCTACCTTTCAAGATTTTATTTCTGTTTCTTTCTCAGATTTTCCTTTTTTACTCCTAAAGAATAGTTTAAAAAGCACCAAGTTTAAGTAAATAATCAAGTATTAGAATTGATTTTAGTTTAGCTATATAATTCTACTGAGCATTAGTACCACTACAAGGCTGTTATGATAATTACAAGATCACATATGTAAAAACATCAATCTTAGCACATAATGACTAATCATTAAATGATGTTGAATCCAAATCTGAATTTACCCAGACTTTTGGAAGGCATCATACTTCTGTGCTAAGTTCTCTATTCTTTTCCTCTAAATTCATCCACTTCCATCTAGTACTTCTTGAGAGTCTAACTGGCACACATCAAATACCTTCCTTGATTGTCCCCAGAAGAGTAGATTACCTAAACTGCTGCTAAGTCACTTCAGTTGTGTCCGACTCTGTGCGACCCCATAGATGGCAGCCCACCAGGCTCCCCTGTCCCTGGGATTCTCCAGGCAAGAACACTGGAGTGGGTTGCCATTTCCTTCTCCAATGCATGAAAGTGAAAAGTGAAAGTGAAGTCATTCAGTCGTGTCTGATCCTCAGCGACCACACGGACTGCAGCCTTCCAGGCTCCTCCATCCATGGGATTTTCCAGGCAAGAGTACTGGAGTGGGGTGCCATTGCCTTCTCTATACCTAAACTAGGGGCCCAGTTTATTACAAAATCAACCTGTATTTGTTGATATTTGTTTTAAAATGTTTCCAATTGTCTATATTTCATTGCACCAAGCAGATGATCAACTTTTTGAGGTCAAAAGCCGTGCCTTCAGTTTTTGGAGGCGCTGCTGTGAGCATGATACAATGAATGAAGCACTTCATAGCACGCTATGTTCTACATATCCTTTTTGAAACAAATGCTAAAGCACTCTGTCTACTTGCAAATTTGATTTAACTAATATGACAGCCTCACCAATCAAACACAACACATTATTCTGCTTTTCAACTGGATTAAATGATATATTTATGCTGTGACTATGTGCAGGAAGGGCTAGGTAGAATGTAAAGAAGAAGGATAAAAGTAGGAAGTTAAGCAGCCTAGTGAGGAATGAGAAAGGAATCAAACAAACTGTAAATGGAAAGTTATCTGTTGTTGTTCAGTCAGTAAGTTGTGTCCGAATCTTTGCAACTCCATGGACTGCAGCATGCCAGGCTTCCCTGTCCTTAACTATCTCCCTGAGTTTGCTCAAACTCATGTCCATTGAGTTGGTGATACCATCCAACCATCTTATCCC
>NW_011483344.1:21302-22222 GCF_000754665.1 Bison bison bison
TCCTTCCAATGAATATTCAGGGTTGATTTCCTTCAGGATTGACAGGTTTGCTATCCCTGCTGTCCAAGAGACTTTCAAGAGTCTTCTTCAGCACCACAATTCAAAAGCATCGGTTCTTCAGCACTCAGCCTTCTTTCCAGTCCAACTCTCACATATGTACATGACTACTGGAAAAACCACAGTTTGACTATATGGACCTTTGTTGGCATCTCTATGTACTGTATAGATAAGTCTTTACTGTGCTGCTTCACTGTTTGTTGCTTTATGGGAGTGAGTAATGAGAAGAAAAAAAGGGACTTAAGGGGAATGAGGTGTAAGGAATATATAATATAGAAGAAAGGATTCCAGGTAAAGTCAAAGACAGAAGACTGGAGGAGTACAAGGTAACTGGGGACATTTGAAAAAGTTGAGGGTAGAGGAATTTTAACAACCTCTTACACTGCATTAAGTTAATTTTTAATCAGAGATTAAGATGGCAGAGTAAGAGGATGTGGAGCTCACCTTCCCCCATGAACACATCAAAAATACATTTGCATGTGGAACAATTCTCACTGAAAACTAACTGGAAATTGGAAAAAGACTGCTGTACAAACAAGACTATAAGAATGATCCACATATAATTGGGCAGGAAGGAAATAAGAATGATAGGGTGGGGACCTGTGCCCTTTGGAGGGGACTTAGCGCCAGGAAAAGGGAGAATTCATGGAAAGAGAATTCCATGGGAAGTGAACAGTGAAAACAACAGACTGGGTGCCCCAGTCCTGGGATTTTATACCTAGGAGACAAGCCCTCCTTGACTGGCTGGAGAATCACTGGAACAGATAGAAAGGTTGGAAAAGCCTGGACTTCACACGTGAGGAGCATGCAGGTGCTGGCTGCCCCCAGGCAGGGCAGAGAGAAGTCTGCCCTAGTGGCTGGCT
>NW_011483344.1:22998-25592 GCF_000754665.1 Bison bison bison
ATGTATAAAATAGATAAGCAATAAGGATATATTGTATAGCACATGGAATTATAACCATTATTATCTTATAATAATTTACAATGGAGTATAATCTACAAAAATACTGAATCACTGCTGCACATCTTAAACTATTACAATATTTAAATCAACTATATCTCCGTTTAGAAAAGAAGTTAATTGTTTTTCAAAGCTGCTCTTGGTGGTTGAAAGGGGCCTACTCCCAGACTTTGATCACACTCTCCTGAATGGGGAAGACAAGGCCACAGGAAAACTTTCAGGAGACACATGAGGAGGCTTAGAAATTTCTTCTCCAACATACCCTTGCTATCTTCTCAACCTGCTGGTTTCTCCCCTACCTTTTTCCCTTCCAATTCTCTCCTTGACTCTGAAGTTTTTCTACCAGCCTGTTGACTGTTTGTGAAAACACTCTTATAACTGTTGTTAAATAGCAACATTTAACTAAGTAAAATTTAAAGACCTTTTTGGATTTATTAAGTGATTCATGAATTGACCATCATCCAGTCTAACAGATATAAAGGAACTCCAAGGATCTATAAAAAATAAAAAAAAATTTATAGGTTGAGGGGAGCAAGAAAAAGCAAGGTACAGTTGGCAAAAATGTGGGTTGGTTATTGTAAGGTTACATTCATTTAGGGGATGGTAAGGATCTATCAGGCAAATGACCTAACTAACTAGTGCTGATCAGGAGATTCCTAATTCACTGGTTTAAGGTTCCATTTCTGGGACAACCAAAACCATAATTAAGTCTAGGTTTGATGACATGGGGCTTAGTATAAGGGACTCCATTTCAGATCTGCAGTCTTGTTCTTAATGCTGTGAAAGGCAACATGGCAAATGCATTGCATTCTCTTGCCCTTGGCCAAGTTTGATCTCCTGGGTTTAGTTGTATTGTGCATGAGCTCTCTGAACTCTTATCCAACACCCATCCACTCAAATCTCACATAGTTTGTTTAGAATAAGTGAGGGTAGTGGTGGGAATCTATCACTCTGATTATAAAAGTCAAATCTAATCAGAGAAAAGAGATTGGCTTATCTTGAAACATTCAACATGCGCTGTATAAAGTACATATAAAATGGTCAAAGAAAGAAATGTAGAAGAGCAGCATATTGTAAAAAGCTTATGTAAATATCACCTCCCTCCAAAAGATGTCCTTTGTCTACCAAATAAAGGACTATTTCAAGGAATATCATTCTCAAAGTTAGTATCACAGTGCTGAATTATAGTTAGATTTTTCCTTCGCCTTCCATGAAGAAACTTCATTAGCTGATAGAAAAAAGTATAGCATCTAACTCTAACTTGAAAAGATACAATGAACTGAATGTTCATTGCAACACAATTTACAATAGTCAGGACATGGAAGCAACCTAAATGTCCATCAACAAATGAATGGATAAAGAAAATAAGGTGTGTATGTGTGTGTGTATATCACAATGGGATGTTACTCAACCATAAGAAATGAAATAATTCCATTTGCAGCAACATGGATGGACATAGAGATTATAATATTAAGTGAAGTAAGTCATATTAACAGATACACACTGCTATATATAAAATAGATAAACAAGGACCTACTTATAGCACAGGGAACTCTATTCAATATCTTGTAATAAACTATAATGGAAAAGAAAGTAAAATGTGTGTGTGTGTGTATATATATATATATATATGGTGATAACTGATCATATATATATATATATATAAACACACACCTAAATCATTTTGTTGTATACCTGAAACTAACAAAACATTGTAAATCAACTATACTTCAATAAAAATTGCACCTAAGGCATAACTGAGTGTATACATCAAAGAAATAGTAATTGACTTCATGAAGTACTCTGTTCCTTACTCAGAAATGTGAGGCCACATTAATCAGTCAAATTCCACAGATGAGATATAAGTGATCCAATAAATGAAAATAATAGTATAAGATAGGAATATTTAATCTGTTCTGACCTGAACAGAGAATAATTACTATTATGATATAGTTTATCAAAATACTCCAAAGGGAGTGAAGTGAAAGAAAATCCATTCTCTCATGTTTAATTCATGTAAAAGATCAAATCGAATGAGCCTCAATAAATAATGGAGGCTACTTAGAATTGCAAAGACTTCTAACAATAGAGAACTCAAGGAAACTCTGAATAGGAAAACAAACCTGGGTAAAAATGCTAGTAAGTCAAAGAGTTAATGACAGTTCACAGATGTTGAGTGCTTATCCTGTTTCATGTACTTTTTAAAAATATAAATTTATTTATTTTAATTGGAGGCTAATTACTTTACAATATTGCATTGGTTTTGCCATACATTGACATGAATCTGCCACGGGTGTACATGTGTTCCCCATCCTGAATCCCCCTCCCACCTCCCCATACCATCACTCTGGGTCATCCCAGTGCACCAGGCCCGAGCATCATGCATCGAACCTGGACAGGTGATTCGTTTCACATATGATAATATACATGTTTCAATGCCATTCTCCCAAACCATCCCACCCTCGCCCTCTCCCACAGAGTCCAAAAGACTGTCTATACATTCATGTCTCTTTTGCTGTCTCACATACAGGGTTATT
>NW_011483344.1:25692-26442 GCF_000754665.1 Bison bison bison
ATTTTTAATGGCTCAGTAATATTCCAATAATACATTGTGTATATGTACCACAGCTTTCCTATCCATTCATCTGCTGATGGACATCTAGGTTGCAAGACCTGGCTATTATAAACAAGGCTACGATGAACATTGGGGTACACGTGTCTCTTTCAATTCTGGTTTCTTTGGTGTGTATGCCCAGCAGTGGGATTGCTAGGTCATATGGCAGTTCTATTTCCAGTTTTTTAAGGAATCTCCACACTGTTCTCCATAGTGGCTGTACTAGTTTGCATTCCCACCAACAATGTAAGAGGGTTCCTTTTTCTCTGCACCCTCTCCAGCATTTATTTGTAGACTTTTGGATCGCAGCCATTCTGACTGGCGTGTAATGGTGCCTCATTGTGGTTTTGATTTGCATTTCTCTGATAATGAGTGATGTTGAGCATCTTTTCATGTGTTTGTTAGCCATCTGTATGTCTTCTTTGGATAAATGTCTGTGTAGTTCTTTGGCCCATTTTTTGATTGGGTCATTTATTTTTCTGGAGTTGAGCTGTAGGAGTTGCTTGTATATTTTTCAGATTAGTTCTTTGTCAGTTGCTTCATTTGCTATTATTTTCTCCCATTCTGAAGGCTGTCTTTTCACCTTGCTTATAGTTTCCTTTGTCGTGCAGAAGCTTTTAATTTTAATTAGGTCCCATTTGTTTATTTTTGCTTTTATTTCCAATATTCTTGGAGGTGGGTCATAGAGGATCCTGCTGTGATTTATGTCGG
>NW_011483345.1:0-331 GCF_000754665.1 Bison bison bison
TGTGGGGAAGTTAGGGTTGCCAGAAAAGGAGGACAGTTCAACACAGAGGTCAGCAAAGCAGCTGGTTTGATTACATAACATGTTATGAAATGGGGCACATGCTTTACTGAAGCCTGATCACCACAGGCAACATACTTGTTTAAACTGAAAGGAGGGGTATCTCACTGAGGGTGAGACGGTGGAAAATCTATGTTCAGGAAGTCAAGCCACTAGGACCTTGCCCATTTCCATGCTACGTGGGGAAAATTAGCAGTGAGAAAATCTGAGAGCTGAAAGATTCCTTAGAGATTCAAGACAGACCTCTCCCCTTTGCAGATGGAAAAACTGAGGC
>NW_011483345.1:4772-5201 GCF_000754665.1 Bison bison bison
CTGGAAACCAGTGAGCTCCTAATTGCTTGTCTTCACTGCCATTCCCTGGCTTCCCAAGTTTTTCACTCTTCCTGCCTTAACACTTCAGCTTAGGGACACCCTTCATGAATAGCCTTTCAGATGAGTTAGGCTCTGCTTAGTCACTGTGATGGCATTTCAGATAACCCCATGTTCACATCCTAGCTTTGACATTTTCTACTGTGTGATATTGATCATGTTATGTTACTTCTCTGAGCCTCAGTTTGTTTATCTGTGGAATGGGGAATCGCTTGGAAAACTGCTTGCCTACTCAGGGCTTCAGTTTCTTGTTTTTCCCCCAGGTCTCTCCTAGCTCTCCAGCCTTCCTGTCTCATGCACTGGTACCCCAGATCTCCAGCTGTCCCACCCCTAATGCCTTCCCTTCTCTTGCCAATGTCCCACAAAATATTG
>NW_011483346.1:0-401 GCF_000754665.1 Bison bison bison
CTGGAAAAGGTCAGTTTTCATTCCAATCTCAAAGAAAGGCAATGCCAAAGAATGCTCAAACTACTGCACAATTGCACTCATGTCTTTATGTTGGTACTTTAATTTTTAACCATTTAATATATGTTATTCCATTGAATTCTGTGTTCTATGATTTTTTTTTTTGAAAAGACAGTTGTTGGTGTTATTGCTATTTTGTTGGTAATATGTCTTTTTTTTTTTTCTGTCTGGAAGCTTTTAATATTTTCCCTCTGTGTTGGGGTTTTAGAAACTTATTATAATGTTTCTTTGTATTTATGGGCTTTCCTGATAGCTCAGTTGGTAAAGAATCTGCCTGCAATGCAGGAGACCCTGGTTCAATTCCTTGGTTGGGAAAATCTGCTGGAGAAGGGATAGGCTACCCA
>NW_011483346.1:4739-5352 GCF_000754665.1 Bison bison bison
GAGTTTCAGCTTCAGCATCTGTCCTTCCAGTGAATATTCAGGACTGATTTCCTTTAGGATGGACTGGTTTGCTCTCTTTGCAGTCCAAGGGACTCTCAAGATTCTTCTTCAGCACTACAGTTCAATAGCATCAATTTCTCAGTGCTCAGCCTTCATTATGGTCCAACTCTCACATCCATACATGACTACTAGACAGACCTTTCCCAGCAAAGTGATGTCTCTGCTTTTTAATATGCTGCCTAAGTTGGTCATAGCTTTCCTTCCAAGGAGCAAGTGTCATTTAATTTTATGAATGCAGTCACCGTCTGCAGTGATTTTGGAGCCCAAGGAAGTAAAATCTGTTACTGCTTCCACTTTTCCCCCTTCTGTTTGCCTTGAAGTGATGGGATTGGATGCCATGATCTTAGTTTTTTTTTTTTTTTAATGTTTAGTTTCAAGCCAGCTTTCTTACTCTCCTCTTTCACCCTCATTAAGAAGCTAATTCCTCTTCAGTTTCTGCCATTACAGTGGTATCATCTGCATATCTGAGGTTGTTGATATTTCTCCTGGCAATCTTGATTCCAGCTTGTGATTCATCCAGCCCAGCATTTCTCATGATGCACTCTGCATATAA
>NW_011483347.1:0-643 GCF_000754665.1 Bison bison bison
AAGAATAGAATACTTTTAGCTACTATCTTAACAATATGGATTATATTATACCTAGGACTTCAGAACATTGTAAAGCTACGCATGAATGCAAGCCCGATTATCGGTAATTAGAAAGCTGTTGCTTTTGGAACATGTGATCCATTTACACCAACATGCCATAACCCCTGTTCAAGGATTATCAGTTTGTAAACGTATTATTTGCAGTGCAAGTTATTTAAAACATCCTCCAGTTGATCAGAAAATAAATTACTGTCGCTGAACTTGAGTACTTATAACAGCAATATGAAAAACATGGAACTGCAGCAAAACTGTGATCATGAAAGACTTTCCCGTTAAGAGCTTAAAACCCTCTGTGAACCATCACTAAGAACAGAATAACACTGTGAAAAACCTGCATAAATATATTGCAACAGTTGCCCTAGTTCCACAGTTTCAAATTGAAGTTGCAGAGACTCCCATATGGGAAAAAGCACTTGTACTTATCTCTCTGATGGTGTTCGTCTAGTGATGTTTGATTCCATTTTGATGGGTTTGTTGCTAGCATGATTCCTGCTGTCACTATGATTTGTGTTTATTATAGCTGTTTCCTTTTTAATAAAGGATGCTGTTGCATATACACATTGAAAGGAAGCTGTCTTTTCAG
>NW_011483347.1:4632-5344 GCF_000754665.1 Bison bison bison
TATATACATATATAGTACATATATAATCAACTATATTTCAATGAAAAAAGCAGATATAGTCATAGCTGACTATAGAGATTAAAGAAAGTGAAAAGAACATTTTTGCAAAAACTAGTATTATTCGCCTGCCTTTCAGGTTTAGTCCTTACATCTTATTTGGCAAACCAGCCCTTTGTCAGGAAGGGAATCCCTTCTGCGAAAGAATGATAGTAATCTTTTATGAGAATTGCATGATCAATTGACTGAGAAAGGACTATAATTAAATGTGAATCATAAACAATTGAAAAGATTATGAAGCCATGTAAAGGTTTTCTTTTATTTTGTCTTAATATTTACTAAGCTATTATAGATTTCAGATTTGGTCTGAACAGAGAATAGAATAAGCATGAGTTGTATAAGTTTCATTAGCACATAGGGCTATTAGCTGTAAGAAAGTATAACCAAGGACTAGACTGGCATGACTAAATCTTGTTTAGAGATTGGTTGTTTCTACCTAGTATTTTTACACCTGCTTTCAGCAAGCTGGCATTAGGGTAGTATTTGTACCTCAGGTGTCTTGAACAGCAGATCACATAGATTCTCTCAGAGATAATATTGTCATTTACTTTCCAGTAAGTTTTTGACATTAAAAGAAAAGATTTTCAAATGGTGTCACTACTGTATAAACACTAATTAGACATGCATATTAGCAATGATGAAAAAGAAAAAAAAA
>NW_011483347.1:9079-10441 GCF_000754665.1 Bison bison bison
AGTAACCAAGTACTGTTAAACTGATTAATATTAGATCAGCATGATCATCTTCATGTTAGAAGGTCAGAGTGTTACTTGTATCTTTTATAAAATGCCATTTAAAATATGTGACTTCAATATTTGGTATCCTCATATCACCTCTTTCAACTTCTATTGTCCTAGCTCATTTTCTTCCTGTTTTATTTTATTCTTTCATGTCTTTCTAAATTAGTTAGGATTCAGACTGCTTGTATTGGTCCGTACATGTGGAAAGATTGTCTTTATGTTCCGTGGTTAAGTGTGGAAAATAGGACTGTGAAGTAAGGTTACCATTTGTAAGTCTGCTCTCAGGAAAGAATGAAGGTAGATACACACAAGCCCGAGCTGAACAATCTTTACATTTTGACTTACTTTAATGGCCTTGCTAGGAGAATGGTATACATCCAGAAAAGTGAAAGTAAACTTGACCATGTATTTTCTTTAGGTCCATTAAAGATATAAGGCAAGTTCATCAAGAGCAGAATATAACTTTGTGGAAAACCTGTACTGCTGACTTACATTTAAGTCAGAAATTAGCAAACATTACTAGCTATTTGTCAAGAGTGCTGATAATATACTTTTTAAAGGAGTCATAGTACTCGTCTAGGACAAGTTAAAGATAAAGGTCTATCAGGTGGCCTGACGTTATCTTTTTGCCTGACTAGCAGTCTCTGTGATGCATATCTTTGTCTATCGTGGGGGTTGATTTCTTCTTCTGCATATGAATTTACAAGGTAAAAAATAGAATTGGACTGAAAAAGTGTTAGAGACTTTAGAGGAATACTTATATGTATCATTCAGTATGTCCTAATTTAGAAACCGTAAAAGCTGTTTGCTCAAGCTACATTTTCAAGATAACATGTTGTGTATTAACATAAGCAGTGCCCCAAGTTGTTGGAAGGCAGAATTGGTTTTGTTGCTGGGAAATGTTACAGTTGAAGCAATCCTTAGCAGCAAATTGGTCCACATCTCTAACAGTTTTTCCCTTAGAAAAGTATGATGAGAACCAAATTCTACCTTTAGTATAGAAACCTACCTTTAATATATCACTGTTGACTCTATGCTTAATTTTATTTATCATTCTCTCCTTTTTATTAAACTCTCATCCTTCTTTCCTCTGCCCTTAAAGACCCAGTAAGGAAGATAAAACAAGTACACAAATAAAACAAGAAATGTGACATGTGATGTAACAGATATTTTTATATTTTAAATCCTGTTTTTACTGGAAATTAGCTTGTAAGTAGATGTAAATTACATGGTTTCATGATTCAATGCAATTGTTTATCAAAGTGTGTTTCAAGGTGTCCTAGGGACATCTCCCAAAAAGCACTGGAGGTTGTTGAT
>NW_011483347.1:13272-14603 GCF_000754665.1 Bison bison bison
AATAAATAAAATAAAATAATATACAAACTAGAATAGAAAAAAAATAATAACAACCTTAAGAATTTTCTAAAATTGATGAGTAAGAAGGTTATACAGTAAGGGAAAAGAAAGGTATACAGAACTTGATATGGTAATTTGCTTGTTTCTCCAGCTAGCCTTGATGTTTCCTATCTCATTCCTTTCAATAAGTAAGAAGTTTTAGTCTGTTTTTCATGCCCACTCCATGGCAATGTAGAGATTTTAGGGTATCTATAAGATATAATAGATCAAGATTGGAAAAAAGGTTGTTTTTCAACTCCAATTGGAAAGATTTAGCTCTTTTAAGGTCATCAGAACCTTAAAACCTCTGTAAGGTAAAAGTCTCATAATATGGTTTCAAAAAAGAATTAGTCCCTAGTATACCATTTGGGACTTAAGCATTCAACACATCACCCATGTTCCTAATGATACACTATTTAAATATATTCTTAGTAAAGTTTTTGTTTCTGCTAAGAGACACATTATTTTCTAACAACAACAACAGAGCCTGTTTATTTGTTTTTTGTGGAATATTCAAACCATAAATTAGTTTAAACAGCCTAAGAGATCATATGTTTGAGTGTTACCTCTGGAGTAACCAACCTTGCAGGTTTTGCCAAACACCGCAGGGTTTCCACAGACACAGGACTCTTGGTGTTGAAAATCGAGAAGTCCCAAGAAAACTTGAACAAATTGGTCACCCTCAAAATTATCTCTCAAGTTGAGGTTACATTGTATGTAGGTCAATCTGAGCTTTTGGATAATTTCTTACAGTAAAACCTGAGAGTCCAACAAAGGATCCTACCTTTTACTTGAAATATATAACATTATATTCATCCTAGAAGGAGTAAAAAGAAGAGTATAAAAGTTGTTTTCATTAAAGGCTAGATCTTTAATTTCAAATGGTATTAGTAGAGACTTTATTACTACTTCATTTAATATTTATGAGTCTACTTTGATTGTAAGTTATCCTTTATGATATCATTTATAAGACAGCTGAGTAGAAGCACATTTTCTAAGCTGAACTATTTAGAATAACATTAAACAATTCTTTAATAGCTGGAAATTGGAATAGGAAGTGCTTGATGGAGAATTAACCTCCGAATCATGTTATATACTAAGAAATTAGGATTACATTTGCAGTGGTGTAGCAACAAATATAAGGATGAAGTGTCTAGTAGAACTTCATAACCTGTCTGATTTTATGTATGTCAGAGATCAAAGGATGTCATGTGAAAGATCACATTACTATGCAGTTAAAATCTGAAATAATGCAAGTAGCTTATAATATTTAAAGGTTATCATAACCCCAA
>NW_011483347.1:14703-15547 GCF_000754665.1 Bison bison bison
ACCCTGTTTTCTCCTAAGTTTTGTTTCCTTTTAGAATATTGTCATTGCAGAATAAATAATATTAGTTAAAAGAACTTATATATAATCATAATCCTATTCACATACACATATGCTTATCTGTATATTCACATACAGGGCTTCCCTGGTCGCTCAGTGGTAAAGAATCTGCCTGCAATGCAGGAGACACAGGTTCAATCCCTGAGTTGGGAAGATCCCTTGGAGAAGGAAATGGCAACCCACCCTAATATTCTTGCCTGGGAAATGCTATGGACAAAGGAGCCTGGCCGGCTACAGTCCATAGGGTTGCAAAAACGTCAGCAACTAAACACACATGATATTCACATACATGCTGCAGTCCATGACGTCACAGTCAGACACGACTTCGTGACTGAACAACAGCATATTCACATACACTGACATATCTGTGTGCTTCAAATGGCCACTTGCCAGATCTTTAAAGTTGCCTTCAAATATTGGTTGAAAATCAGACTGGAAATTGTTTTGACTTTATGCATACTCAAATAAATGACATGCTAATTTATACCTTTAGAAATATATCTGCATGTAGTATAATTTGGAAAAACACAATTGTATTCAAGTATTTGGATTAACAAATGGTAGTGTCAAATACAAAAACCCACAGCAGTAGAATTGAGCACTATAAGTAAATTTTAATGTATACATCAGACATATATCCCTCTGTATCTAATGAAAATACATTGTTTATATTTGTCACTTTGGGGACCCTTTTGAAAATAGTCTAAGTGTACCTTCAGAACAGATAATGGTCTGCATCGCTTGTGGATTGGAGCCAGTGTTCTCCTGAGTTTATTCTTATTAGTTT
>NW_011483348.1:0-517 GCF_000754665.1 Bison bison bison
AATGAGGTACCATTTCAGGCCAGTCAGAATGGCTGCTATCCAAAAGTCTGCAAGCAATAAATGCTGGAGAGGGTGTGGAGAAAACGGAACCCTCTTACACTGTTGGTGGGAATGCAAACTAGTACAGCCACTATGGAGAACAGTGTGGAGATTCCTTAAAAAACTGGAAATAGAATTGCCATATGACCTAGCAATCCCACTTCTGGGCATACACACTGGGGAAACCAGAATTGAAAGAGACACACGTACCCCAATGTTCATTGCAACACTATTTATAATAGCCAGGACATGGAAGCAACCTAGATGTCCATCAGCAGATGAATGGATAAGAAAGCTGTCATATATATACACAATGGAATATTACTCAGCCATTAAAAAGAATATATTTGAATCAGTTCTAATGAGGTGAATAAAACTGGAGCCTATTATACAGAGTGAAGTAAGCCAGAAAAGAAAAACACCAATACAGTATAATAATGCATATATATGGAATTTAGAAAGATGGTAACAATAACCC
>NW_011483348.1:4406-5257 GCF_000754665.1 Bison bison bison
ACTATACTTAACCATGAAATCATTTTTATTTTCATGGAAGAACTTTAATGTTTAGTAGAATATAAACAATACAGACATTGCTTCAGCAGTTCAATAAAAATGTGTTGAATTTGAAAAGTGAAGATTCAGATGGCATCCATAATCTTCATCCCTGCCCTTCTGGCCCTGTGCCTGGTGTTTTGGTGGGTGGGGCCCTGATCTGAGCACAACCCTGGGCTGGGTGGGCTGCAGATGTTCATTTCTGAGTAAAGGTTGGATTCCTGAGAGCTTGTGACAGACACCGTGCTACCTGCTATGCCAAAGAACAGGAATATTTCTCCACCGCCGTGTTTAACACAAGTGAAAGGAGGTCTGAGTCCTTGCTCCAAAAGGAAGAGACACATATGACATAAGTGAGAGGGATGAACAGAAACCAGGAGGAGGCTAGGCTCTGGCTTGGGTTTGCCACATTCCAGCCAAGTTGCCACGTGTAACCAGGCCACTCAGCAAGGTCGCTCAAGGCCTGTGTTTCTTCACCCAGAAGTAAGGAACAGAGACACAATGGGTGATTTCCCAGGGTTTTGTTTCTTTGCTTTTCCAGTTTTTGTTTCATTTTTATTATTTTTTTAATTTTTTTATTCATAAAGAGGGAACTAATATATATATATATCTAATATAGTTTTTTAATTTAAATTTATTTATTTTAATTGGAGGCTAATTACTTTACATTATTGTATTGGTTTTGCCATACATCAACATGAATCCGCCACAGGTGTACACGTGCTCCCCATCCTCAACCCCCTCCCACCTCCCTCCCCATACCATCCCTCTGGGTCATCCCAGTGCACCAGCCCCAAGCATCCTGTATCCTG
>NW_011483348.1:9360-10171 GCF_000754665.1 Bison bison bison
CTCATGATGTACTCTGCATATAAATTAAATAAGCAGAGTGACAACATACAGCCTTGATGTACTCCTTTTCCTATTCGGAACCAGTCTGTTGTTCCATGTCCAGTTCTAACTGTTGCTTCCTGACCTGCATATAGGTTTCTCAAGAAGCAGGTCAGGTGGTCTGGTATTCCCATCAAGAAATAGATAAATCACAAGGACCTACTAAATAACACAGGGATATATAATCAATATCTTGTAATATTCTATAATGGAAGGAATCAGACAAAAAACATACACATATATATAACTGAATCACTTTGCTGTACACCTGAAACTAATATAACATTGTAAATCAACTATACTTCAATTTTTGTTTAAATAAAGGGGAAAATTTGAACACAAAGCAAGATAGAAGGCTATTTGAAGTCACAGGAAGGAGGCCATCCACATGTTTCTTTGACTTTAACCTTTGCTTTTTGTTGTTTTTGTTATTATGATCTTACATCATAATAACAGGGGAACCCTGCTCCTCTTCCTGACTATTAAACTCAAGTGCCTATGTTCAGCTCACAGAGAGATAATCTGACACAGCTCACCTATGAATGATTGCAGAAAAGAAAAAAATAAACACATCCCCTTCTATTTTGCAAGATAAATGTCTTTTTAACTTTATTTCCTCACTTCCTCTCCCTCTCTGTTCTGTAATAGAACCTGGCATCCAGATCCTGATAAGATGGTTGAGACATAATCCATCATCTGTCTGTCTGAATAAAGTCATATTCCTTACCTCAACAGCTCATTTCTCATTTCTCAGTTAATTGGCCTGGCATGC
>NW_011483349.1:0-464 GCF_000754665.1 Bison bison bison
CCAGTGCCAAAGAAAGGCATTGCCAAAGAATGCTCAAACTACCACACAGTTGCACTCATCTCACATGCTACTAAAGGAATGCTCAAAATTCTCCAAGCCAGGCTTCAGCAATATGTGAACCGTGAACTTCCAGATGTTCAAGCTGGTTTTAGAAAAGGCAGAGGAACCAGAGATCAAATTGCCAACATCCGCTGGCTCATCAGAGAAGCAAGAGAGTTCCAGGAAAACATCTATTTCTGCTTTATTGACTATGCCAAAGCCTTTGACTGTGTGGATCACAATAAACTGTGGAAAATTCTTCAAGAGATGGGAATGTCAGACCACCTGACCTGCCTTTTGAGAAACTTGCATGCAGGTCTGGAAGCAAGAGTTAGAACAGGACAAGGAACAACAGACTGGTTCCAAATAGGAAAAGGAGTATGTCAAGGCTGTATATTGTCACCCTGCTTATTTAACTTCTATGC
>NW_011483349.1:564-1121 GCF_000754665.1 Bison bison bison
GTAATAAGTGACCACCCACTCCACCCCCCTCCACTGAGTGTGAGTGGGAACTGTCGCTTGCTTCTAACCAACTGAATATGACAACTGTGCTGGGCTATCACTTTCATGTCCAAGGTAAGAAAACCCAAGTGAGATGGTAGGTGTTGCGAGAGGGCATCAGAGGGCAGACACACTGAAACCATACTCACAGAACAACTAGCCAATCTGATCACATGGACCACAGCCTTGTCTAACTCAATAAAACTAAGCCATGCCCGTGGGGCCACCCAAGACAGGCGGGTCATGGTGGAGAGGTCTGACAGAATGTGGTCCACTGGAGAAGGGAATGGCAAACCACTTCAGTATTCTTGCCTTGAGAACCCCATGAATAGTATGAAAAGGCAAAATGATAGGATACTGAAAGAGGAACTCCCCAGGTCGGTAGGTGCCCAATATGCTACTGGAGATCAGTGGAGAAATAACTCCAGAAAGAATGAAAGGATGGAGCCAAAGCAAAACAATACCCAGTTGTGGGTGTGACTGGTGACAGAAGCAAGGTCCGATGCTGTAAAGAGCAA
>NW_011483349.1:2111-2605 GCF_000754665.1 Bison bison bison
GCAGAAAATGAAGAGGACTAAAAAAGACCTCTTGATGAAAGTGAAAGAGGAGAGTGAAAAAGTTGGCTTAAAGCTCAACATTCAGAAAACTAAGATCATGGCATCTTGTCCTATCACTTCATGGGAAATAGATAGAGAAACAGTGGAAACAGTGTCAGACTTTATTTTTGGGGGCTCCAAAATCACCAAAGATGGTGATTGTACCCATAAAATTTAAAGACGCTTATTCCTTGGAAGGAAAGTTATGACCAACCTAGATAGCATATTAAAAAGCAGAGATATTACTTTGCCAACCAAGTTCCGTCTAGTCAAGGCTATGGTTTTTCCAGTGGTCATGTATGGATGTGAGATTTGGACTGTGAAGAAAGCTGAGTGCCAAACAACTGATGCTTTTGAACTGTGGTGCTGGAGAAGACTCTTGAGAGTCCCTTGGACTGCAAGGGGATCTAACCAGTCCATCCTAAAAGGAGACCAGTCCTGGGTATTCACTGGAA
>NW_011483349.1:3401-6114 GCF_000754665.1 Bison bison bison
ACCCAAAGAAATCGTGAGTTAATAAATGTGGGTTAAGTCACTATGTCTGTGGTACTTTGTGATGCAGCAATATAAAAATCATACAGAACTAACTTTGGGTTTTTTCTTTAGCTTAAGTAAAACCTTTATATTTCTTTTTAAACTTTCCTAGAGCCAATTCTCTCTTGGGGCTTGTTAATGAACTCATGAACATTGGCCAATTCAGCATCAAAAACCCTCTTGGCTTCTCATAAGCCCATGTTTCCTGGTGAATATTCCTACTGCCACAGAAATGTTGTCATCAGGGACATGGATGAGGGAAGTGGGAGACATGATGTCAGTATTATTCTGTGAGAAAGTTCTTTTTTTCTTTCCTACCTTCATGGTCTCTGTTTTTATGGCTCTCTTGGTTTTTTTAGAGGAAATAATGTCTGAAATCATCTTTGTTGATGCTAAGTAAATAGGTCTGTGCTATTTATATTCATAGAAGACTGGAGTTTATCTAACACATTGTTTGACATAGAACAGACACATAATAGCCCTGGTGTGAAGCACAGAGTTTTCTAAGAGGTAAAACCCTGAGACAAATCAGATTGCTCATAAATTGTGTGCTGCAATGACAATCCAGCTGAAGGGAAAAATTGCAGAGTATCAAAATTATAGTAATGGGAGGGAGCATGAAGAGATGTAGTGGTCACTGCTGCTGCCCTGCCCAGATCCTCAGCACTGGCTGGGACATCATCCTCCAGCAGTTGTGATTACCAGCTGCTAATAGATCACACCTACCCCCCTTCTAGAATGGTTTTGATCAAAAGAATGCTGACTTATGCAGGAAATCACACACACACACACACACACACACACACACACACAGCTGATAGCCAAGGAATGTCTGTTGACTGACAAGGATATTTTAAAAAGCCAACGCCCTTGTTTCCATATGGGACCACACTATGGTACTATTCCTGATGCAGAGCTCGTCAATGGATCTGGCTGAGGCTGGCCCTCAGCTCAGACCACACTTAGCTTTTTCCTGCTTTCCATAGTCACCTTCTCCTAAGAGCACTCCCTCAGGAAGTCACTTGCAGAAGAATCACTATCTCAGGTTCTGTTTCCAGCGAACTTAATGTAAGACAGAGGAGTTTCTTAGATGCTGATAATGTTCTTTTTTTCCTCATTTAATGGCTTTATTGAGATGTAATTTACACACCATACAATTCACACATAAATGTATAATTCAGTGCTGTCTGGTTTTTTTAAAGCATACTCATGGGTTGTGCAACCATTACCACAATTTCACTTACAATATGTTTTTCCCCACTAAAAAAGATCTGGTGCCTATTAGCTCTCTTTCCTTCTCCCAGCACTATGCAAGGCAAAAGACAACTGGTGATTAACTAAACAGACACAGCTTCCAGTGTAGTGATATTAAATGACAAACTGAACATTGAGAACATTATTTGTAACTGTGGTGAAGGTTGGGAGGAAAATGTACAGGACAATTTGAGAAAGTGGAACAGTCCCAAGTTAGATCTGGGAGTCAGGGAGAGCCTCTGTAAGATTAACATTTAACCTATGTCAAGGAAGAGAGAGTTAGGCCAGCAGAAAGTTGGGGATTTTTCAGAAGGAAGAAAGAGCATGTAAGAAATCCTTGAGGCAAGAAAAGTCTAGAATCACCAACCTTTTTTGCCAGGGACAGTTTTCGTGGAAGATAATTTTTCCACGGGCCAGGGGTGGGGAGGAGGAATGGTTTTAGGATAATTCAAGCATATTTACATTTATTATGCACTTTATTTCATTATTATTACTTCAGCTCTATCTCAGATCATCAGGCATTAGATCCTAAAGGTTGAGGACCCCCTGGTCTAGATCATCAGATGAACCAAAAGATTTATATGTTTTGAACTGCATTGTTCAGTAGGATAGTCACTAGTCACATGTGGCTACTAGACACTCAAAATGTGGATACAAGAAAAAAAATTGAAAGAATGCTCTATTGATATTGATAAATTTGAGTTACTTTTTTATTTACACAATACTCCTTTGAATGAAATGCTAATATACTGACTTGATACTAGAGTTAGTGAATTTGCTTGACTAGAACAGATGTAGTTTTGAGACTGATACTGTTGCAGGAAGGAGGACCCCTTCCAGGGCCCAAAACTGGGCTCTTGTCTAACACTCGGAAATGAATTGTCCGAGGAGACACATGTGCTGACACAGCAAGAGATTTTATTGGGAAAGGGCACCCGGGTGGAGAGCAGTAGGGTAAGGGAACCCAGGAGAATTGCCCTGTCACATGGCTTGCAGTCTCGGAATTTATGGTGATGGGATTAGTTTCGGGGTTGTCTTTAGCCAATCATTCTGACTCAGAGTCCTTCCTGGTGGTGCACACCTTGTTCAGCCAAGATGGATGCCAGAGAGAAGGATTCTGGGAGGTGGTGGGACAGGCAGTGTCTCCTTTTGACCTTTCCCGAACTCTTCTGGTTGGTGGAGGCTTATTAGTTCCCTGTTCCTTACCAGGACCTCCCGTCATAAAACAACTCATGCAAACGGTTACTGTGGTGCCTGGCCAGGGTGGGTGGTTTCAATCAGCATGCTTCCCCTAACAATACACTTTTTCTCTGAAGTCAAATTAATTCTCCTAAAACAGATAAGCCAGTTTCGTCAATATGATTGTTGATATTAAAAGGAAATTAATTTTTGTTACTTCATTCAGTTACAGGGAACTTTC
>NW_011483349.1:6214-8869 GCF_000754665.1 Bison bison bison
GGGAACTTTCAAGTATTCCTAGAACAACATAGATATGTGAAACTTCTTTTTCAACAGTAACTTTTAGGAATTGTAAATACTGAAGGGACGAATAGCCCAGCAAAGTGGTGTGAAAATTACTTTAAACTTCAAACATCTGGGCAATAAGAAGTCACAGAAAATGTTATTTAAACTTAAGCAGAGCCTCCCAAAATATAGCTGACATTAATCGCCCCCACCTCCAAGAGAATTTCCTGATTGGGAAAAGACTGACCCTTAGTACCAGGAAGTGTGAATTCAGCTGTCAGTTAGCATCAAAAAGTCCAATAGCCCATTCCATACTTTCCCACTAAAGCCCAAAACAACCACCCCCTTTTGTTAAATTGATTTACAAATCTTTATCTCTGGCTCTTCACCTTGAATTACTAATTACTGAGCAACCCCCACTCCCAACTAAGCACATGCAACTAAAATTTCTCTCTTCTCCTGTTAATCTGTTTATTTGTAGATCCCCAATCAATGGACCCAAGTTAGAAGAGGAAAAACCATTTCTTCCCAACAGTTTTGCCAACTGAGGATGGGCTGGTTGAGAGACTGCGGCTGAGATTCCGTGACTGCTGACCAAGCTGGTTAAGGAAAACTTTTTTAAAAAACAAATCGAACTCCTTTGCTCAGGCCTGGTCAAGTGGGTGCAGCAAGGGCCTCTCCTTGTCTTTTCTAGAAGAGATTTTTTTTTTTTCCCCAAAGTTTACAAAAGAAAATTTGGGTTTTGAACTAGTTCTCTGAATATTGTGACTCTTTATGGAGAGCTGCAGTGTCCTATCTTTGGTCAAATCTGTCTGAATTAAGTCAGGCTTGGAGAAAAGGAAAAATGGGGTAGCAGTGGGTATGCTCTCTTTATGACTCAGGGCATGTGTGGACATAAGTTTGCCTCTGTGAAAGCACTGTACCTCACCACCGAGGCCTCTGAATCCACAGTGCACCTCATGGATCTAGTCCAGTTGTATTCAAACTTTTGTTTAATACTAAGCCCCAGTAGAACAGCACTGCTCTGGTTGGGTCTGCAGTAGGAATGCAGAGCACCAACCACTTACCCTGCCCCTTCCAGCAGAAGCCTTTGGGAAGGTCTTCAGAGCCCAATTTGGAAACCACTACAGTATACTGAATATTTTACACTTACCATGGCCACGATCTATAGCAGTGACCTGTACAAAATTACTGTGGATGACCACAGATAGGTAAAAGATAAGCTCTAAAATATTTAGAGGGAAAACGCAGGTGAAGAATACGGATAGTTAAGTAGTAATATCAAGGATGCTGGATCCCAGCTAACCTCCATCTGAGCTGATTCCACATCTTTAACAGCTTCTACTGAACATATCTAGTACAGCAAAATTTACAAACATCTAAAATAACAACAGGGATTTAAAAATATCCTTTCTAAATCTGCATATTAACTGTATATTATTTTTAAAATTTACAATAGAAGGTTAAGTGAAAGGTCAGATGTGCAAATTTCATGTGCATTCTGAAGGACTCTGTAAAATATGCCTGTGTAAATAGGAACACGGACAAAAAGAAAATTCCCAAAGTGAACTAGATTGTTCTGTTACTACGGTGATTTGTGATCAGTTATTTTTTACTTTTAATAACATTCCCCTTAATATCAGTTTATAATTTTAAAAAAGATTAAAAAATTATTTCCTGAAAGATAAGCTGTAAAAATAAGAAGATAAAAAATTTTTAAAATATTCCAGGAGAGCGAAAATATTTTCTGAAGTGTCAAGGAGAGGAAAAGGTCCTTTCCCTCAACATACCATCAGCATCATTAAGATGGAAAATCAAAAGTTGTTTCCAGGAACAACTGCTGGAGCCATGGGGATCCCAGTTGGAAATTTCATAACTGCTTTCTTGAGCCATTATACAGAGGAATTATGAGCATAAAAGATGACTTTGGATGTGATGTGTTCTGCATGTTTCAGAATACCCATAAAGTTAGTTTCTTAATTTACTACAGTTTGTATGAGAATTCTCCATACTCAAATATGCATGTTATTTTCTAACAGATTTTTTTTTTAAAACTTCATGTTGAAATATTCTTAATTGGCTTGCTGATTCTCCTGAGTGTCTCCTTTTAGGATTCTATATATTACTTGCCGGGAATCTAGCCAATGTTTAAGAAATTTTAATCTTTTTTTGGCTAATGTGATAGAGGAAAAATGATTTTCCCTCCACTCTTCAAGGTTCTTGGCTGAGACCTCCCTATGATAAAAAGACAGAATAACAGGAGAAAAACAAACAAGTTTAATAACACGTACACCTACTATAGTGAAGGACAGGGAAGCCTGGCATGCTGCAGTCCATGAGGTCGCAGAGTCAGACACCACAGAGTGACTGGACCACAACAAAATTTCTATTATATACAGGGGAAAGACCCAGGAAAACTAATCCCAGAAATGTCCCTGTCCCAAGCTGCCACCTTAAGTAACATCTCCAATTAAAGACGAAAGAAGATGTTGGGGGCGGGGAGGCCAGATGTGAGAGAGACCAGGAAAAGCACAGTAAACAGTGGTAAGGTTGTTATGCAGATTTAAGTCCTTGCCTTCTCCATTGTTAAGAGTTTCTAGAGATTTAGAATCCGATTTCTCTTCCTGGTACTGGGAGGGAGACATCCTT
>NW_011483349.1:9264-13019 GCF_000754665.1 Bison bison bison
CCTCCCTGACCATCACCAACTCCCAGAGTTTACTCAAACTCATGTCCATCAAGTGGGTGATGCCATCCAGCCATCTCTTCCTCTGTTGTCCCCTTCTCCTCCCGCCTTCAATCTTTCCCAGCATCAGGGTCTTTTCAAATGAGTCAGCTCTTCCCATCAGGTGGCTAAAATATTGGAGTTTCAGCTTCAGCATCAGTCCTTCCAATGAATATTCAGGACTGATTTCCTTTAGGATGGACTGGTTGGCTCTCCTTGCTGTCAAGAGTCTTCTCCAACACCACAGTTCAAAAGCATCAATTCTTTGGCGCTCAGCTTTCTTTATAGTCCAACTCTCACATTCATACATGACTACTGGAAAAACCATAGCCTTGACTAGACAGACCTTTGTTGGCAAAGTAATGTCTCTGCTTTTTAATACGCTGTCTAGGTTGGTCATAACTTTCCTTCCAAGGAGCAAGCGTCTTTAATTTCAAGGCTGCAGTCACCATCTGCAGTGATTTTGGAGACCTCCAAAATAAAGTCTGTCACTGTTTCCACTGTTTACCCATCTACTTGCCATGAAGTGATGGGACCAGATGCCATGATCTTAATTTTCTGAATGTTGAGCTTTAAGCCAACTTTTTCACTCTCTTCTTTCACTTTCATCTAGAGTGACATCAAGAACTAATGTGACAATCTCAAATTACTAACACCCTCTGTTTTGAAAATGAAAAGCTATTTTTTTTCTAATCACTGGATCAATGGAATAACATCTGAACTAATTTGTTGAAGAAAGGAACATTTGAAATCCATTCCGTTTCCACATAGCTCTCTCTGTAGCTTTTTCTGGTTTTCTTTTTTATTTTTACCTCAGATAAAACTGAAAGAC
Organism: Bison bison bison; assembly: GCF_000754665.1. Classification (NCBI taxonomy): domain Eukaryota; kingdom Metazoa; phylum Chordata; class Mammalia; order Artiodactyla; family Bovidae; genus Bison; species Bison bison. The sequence goes on from NW_011483349.1 coordinate 10,133, forward strand.
CAGTCTTTCAATCCTGCTGAATGTGTTTGAGATCTTTATTCCATTTTTACAACTCCCCTGAAGAAGCTTCTGAATTGGAAAAAATCTTCACAGTTAATAATCTCATACTCAAAAGGCTTGATTACTCCATCCCCAAGCAAAAGACATCATGTTTTACATGAAAGCATTTTACAGACAAGCTCACTTTCTAATTTCTTCCTCATCTTTTATCTCTCCATCTATCTGTCCATTTATATTCCCTGAGTCTAGAAATAAGGTCACCATTAGCATGGGTAGAGAGAAGTAGAGGGAGGAAGAGGAACAGAAGCTAGGCTAGGTTCTTGGGCAAAGAGACAATGGAAGAGAGTAGGAAAGTGAAATGGTCTCATGATATAATTTTAAGGATTACTTAATATTTTCCAGAAAACTGGAGAGAATTCCTGGGTGCTAATAATAAGTTTTGGATTAGGCCAGTAAAGTCCTGCCCAATAAGATACTATGCCTCCCACTGTCAGATGTCTTCCTCCAGTGTGATGGCTAATGGAAAGGAAGATGTTCCTTAGCTATTATGAGGCTAGCAGGTGAGGTAAGTGTCAGTGTCAGGCTAGAGAAACATGCCCACCAAAAGCAAGAGCTCAGGAACCAGGAATGATGAAATTATGAGGAGCAGCTCCCATCAGGCAAATGAGAAGAGTCTGGAAGTTCAGAAAGAGAAGTAGAATGCCAGAATGGGTCCCCCTGTTAGGGTAGAATTGCTCAACTTGATGGATAAATAGAAAAACCAGAGAGGAACCTTGAAAGTCTACATAGATCACTGCACATTCTATTTGGGTTCACAAGGTGACATAAAAAAAGCATGGAATTTAAGGTATTAAGGGTATCAACAATATCAACAGACTCATATTCATGAATCATTCTAGGAACAAACCACCTTTCTTGCCCCTAGCGCCAGCAATACCTTTTATTTCCTATACACAGTGATGAGGTAATTTCATGAACATATGAGTAGCTATGTAACAGTGGCTGAACAAGCTAGGTTCCTGTTTGTGGCTCATAAAAATGTATTTGCTTCAGTTTCAGTTGTCTGAAGACAATATATGCATTCACACTGGGTATCAGACAAGACTCTTTTTGTTTAAAAAAACTAAAATCCAACTAAAACTATAATAAAGAATGGGATTTACTAACTCACCTGGCTAAGAAGGTTCTTAGGACAGTTCACAGAACTGAATGAGGAGATACAGAGGGCAGCACCAAAGTGGGTTGTCAAGAGTTAGGGAAGGTAAAGTAAGGATTTGGAGTTACAAAGTTAAAGAACCAGGGATGATGAAATGAGAAGGAACATGTCCCAATAGGCAAATGAGAAGAGTCTGGAAGAAGTCCAGAGTAAGGGACTAGAACAAGGAACTCAATGTCCTCTGGTTTTCCGTTTCTCTCTCATCTCTGCTGATCTCTGCTTCTACTTGTGTACTGGCCTCATTCTCTCCTACTAGAAGCAATCTTGCTATATATGGTTAAGATACATACCTTTCAATAGTTCCTGGCATACATTCCAATACAAAATCCAAGAGAAAGAGTCATCCCCCATGCACATACACTTTGAATCTAGAAAATTCTACAGAAAACTCTAATTGGCCTAGTTTGGGTCACATATCTATCCCATGGACCCTGTGTCAAATGCCCATTGCTGTGGCAAGGGGACAAGAACCTGTGATTAAAAAATTATCCCAGTAGAATACATGGACATGGAGTGTGGTGGGGTGGGGGATTCCTCAAAGGGAAAAGAATACTGATCCAGAGGGGAATGTAAAGGATCATGGGCAGATGAGAACATTAGCCACCTGAATCCTTACACATCTTCCATCTTCCTTATTATCAAAAAATGATTGTTCATGAGGGCAAGCCACATTCAACTATTGTCAACAATGGTTTGAAACCATTTATCTAGTGATGTCATTTATTTACAAACACAACCAAACTTCAATTTTTCAAAAAGGAAAGCTGAGGGTATTAGTAAAAATGTAATAAAACTTAGTATTTTCACATAGTTGTCAGAGCTGCAGTGATGGTGCAGAAGCATAAAACTGCACATTTTCAACACTGATTGAGACCTCTCTTTCAACCCTTCATATTATAGGAGAGAAAGCTTTGGCTCTGGGGAGTTCTGTGTCCAGATACTTCCCAAGGCTTATAAGGAAAAAGGCCAGGATCAGAACACAGATTTTCTGTTATCCAGCCTGGCTTTCTTTCCATTGGAGAGAACAGTATCTAAATACAAGTAGTAGTCCATTTTCCACTTTTAGAATGGAAGAATGTAGAATATTACCTTTTTCCATAAAGGATGTCTGCTTATCCATGGAGAATTTTATTCTATACCCAACATAACTCCTTCAGCATGACACTGATTTCACATTCCTTCAAAATTAAGTACACTACTGGAGTTCCTTTCAATCAACAAAATGTGCCTCATTAAAAATAAGAGAACTAAACTAAAAAAAAAAAAAATTACTGTCAGAAGACCAAAAAAAAAAAAAGTTTTGAAAGAAGGAAGATGGTATGATAGATAGAACTTTAGGTGATTTTAAATTAGTTTGAATTATAAAATTTCCCCCAAAGCCCAATGCTTTATTTACATTTAAAGTTTCTCATGATTTCTTTCATAAGGCAAATACATAACAAATTTAAATCACACAACCAACTCTCCACATTGAAAAAGGAAAGTCTAATAAAACACTGCTTTTCTGTGACAAGGAAGAACAGAATATGGAAAGCAAAATATTTGTTTTTCTGAAAACTTGACTGAGTCATCTTAGGTCTATTCATTTTATGTAATTTTTCAGATGAGGCAAATTTTAAAAGAGATTTAAAAATATTTCAGACATTATTTCTGATATAGTGGAAATAGTTT
>NW_011483349.1:13119-14082 GCF_000754665.1 Bison bison bison
TGTAATCTACATCTGTAGAGGAAGAAAAATTATTTTTCCTCCTATTATCCCAGTTTCTCTGGCTGGGATCTGTAAATCAGATTGAAAAAAGGCAGGTTAACAAGAGAAAAGCGCACACATTTATTGAATGGAAGTTTTATATGACATGAGAGCCTTCATAAGGAAATGAAGACCAGAAGGAATCTTTAAAGTTAACTTTAAACTTCATCATACTAGGTTTGATGAAGGGTGGAAAGTTGTAGGAAAATGTGATAGGACAAAAGTATATGAGCTAAAGGTAGTCAAGTGTAGGAACTTAGCAAGCCTTCTTCACTCAGATTCCTTTTGGTGTCCTTCCATCTTCACAGATAAGGTTGCCCCTTTCTTTCAGGTAATGGGAAGGCATCTCTCACTTGAGGGTCTTATGACCTGCCTCAGAGTAGAAGGGGAAGGGGAAAGAGGCCTTCTTGCACCTGCCATTTCTCAGATTCCTTCGGCTTATTCAATATGCCAAGGTGCCATATGTTGTGGTAGCATGTTCTGAATCCAATTTCTACTTTGAGGGACTGATAAATCCAAGAGAACAGGAACTTAACAAAACACATTTATGAGAGTAAGTAACAGAGACGAGAGACCCTAACTCTGCCTCAGTATGTCAAGGGAAGCTTCCAAAGGTTCAAGACCAGCTGAGTCCCAAACAGGGATTCCTTGAGCAGATACTGTGATACCCCACCCACATCCATTGGTCATCATCTTATGCAGTTGGTCTCTTTGTGCAAGTACCTGGACTTTCTGCATCAGGGCCTTATCTATCCACAAAAGAAAGCTTGGCTCTCACACCAGACGGGTAGGGGGATTCAAGGGAGTTATAGCTGTGAGAGGGCTTCCCTGGTGGCTCAGACAGTAAAGAATCCGCCCACAATGAGGGAGACCTGGGTTCGATCCCTGGGTTGGGAAGATCCCCTGGAGGAGGTCATGGAAATC
>NW_011483349.1:15790-16217 GCF_000754665.1 Bison bison bison
TTTACAATAGCCAAGACATGGAAGCAACCTAAATGTCCATCGACAGAGGAATGGATAAAGAAGATGTGGCACATATACACAATGGAATATTACTCAGCCATAAAAAAGAATGAAATAATGCTATCTGCAGCAACATGGATGGACCCAGAGACTGTCATACTGAGTGAAGTAAGTCAGACAGAAAAGGAGAAATATCTTATGACATCCCTTATACGCAGAATCTAAAAAGAAATTATACAAATGAATATATTTACAAAACAGAAACAGACTTAGAAAACAAATTAAGGGGGAACCAGGGGGAAGTGTGACAGGGAGGGATAGCTAAGGAGTTTGGGATTGACATGTACACACTGCTACATTACAATGGAGTATTACTCAGCCATTAAAAAGAATACATTTGAATCAGTTCTAATGAGGTGGATGAAAC
>NW_011483349.1:16388-18801 GCF_000754665.1 Bison bison bison
GATACTGGATGCTTGGGGCTAGTGCACTGGGACGACCCAGAGGGATGGTATGGGGAGGGAGGAGGGAGGAGGGTTCAGGATGGGGAACACATGTATACCTGTGGCGGATTCATTTTGATATTTGGCAAAACTAATACAATTTGTAAAGTTTAAAAATAAAAATAAAATTAAAAATAAAAAATAAATAAAAAATAAAATAAAATAAAATGGATAACTAACAAAGGCCTACTGTATCTCACCAGGGAACTCTGCTCAGTGTCATGTGGCAGCCTAGACTGGAGGGGAGTTGGCAGAGAATGGATATATGGCTGAGTTGCTCTACTGTCCACCTGAAACAATCACAAAATTGCTAATTGGCTATACTCCAATATAAAGTTAAAAGTTAAAATAATGCCACTGAGTGATCTAGTCAAATGAAGACCAATGATAAGCAGATTTCACAAACTGCAACCAATGTCAACATTGACAATAGCAGTTCCAGTGAGGTCGTGGTTTTGGAAACCAGTTTGAGAGGTGAGGAGATGAAGACAGCACATAGAGACAACTCTTAACAACAAAAATGCCAGGAGTGAGGAATAAATGGACATATAATATTGAGAAGGTTTTAATCTGGGAGAAATAGTGGATGCTGGAGTGAGTATGTATACTTAAAGTAGATATCTACTAGAGAAGGAAAAAGTGATGTAGGATAATGGCAGGAGCAAAGTCCTTGGAGGCAGAGCCAGAGCATCTTTGATAGAAGACAGCATATAACTTACACTATAGCAGAATGAAAGATGGGAAATATGGAAAAGATGGTGCTCTGTCTAATAACTTCAGTTTTCTCAAGCATGAGATGTCATCAGCTAAGAGTAGGGGTGGGGGGAAAGGGGACAGAGGCATTAGGGGAAAAGATATGGGATTGTAATCTCTTGAATAGGAAACAAACGTACTTTCTCCTTGAGGTGAAAGTATCCATTAATATGAGTGTCACTTAGAGATGAAGATACAGAACACTGACATGGGACATTTGTTTCATGAAAATAATTTGTACACCTTGTACCCAGACAAAATGGAACCGAGTACATGTCAGTGGATCACAACTGAGTAATTTTCCAGTATTGTCTTTCTTTGAAAAGATTCTGGATGTTTTCTAGGAATGCATGAGAATGATTACAACCAATCAAGGCTGGAAATTATATTTACAATGCTAGGCATCACTTCTTGAATATATGAAGGTAAAATTGTAATCTACTCTGCCTGGTAGACTGCACAAGCACCCCAATTGCAATCGCACTATGAATTCTCATTTTAGAAAGAACAGGTTTTGGTTTGGGCTTTAATAGAACTTTAAGGTCTAACTCTTAGTGATCCATGAAATATGACTATTATGAAGATGGTCTTATAAAAATTATCCATCCAAAACTGTTTGTCTGAGAGCTGCTTAAATGTAATGTCTAGTATATTTTCACTGGTTGATTTTTATGTTTTGCTTTAGTTTTATTTTATTACTTGGAGAACATTGTGTTTTCTGGCTGTCCCTGACTGAGTTTTTAGATGACTGAAGATTTTAAGAGTGCTAGGTGAGGTAATATACATATATATATATATTAAAGCTACTGATGAGATTAAGGTCAAGTCAGAAATTAATAAATGTGTACTCAGACTGGTAAAAATTCTTCTTATCATTAGCCTAATCTAAGTGGGTTGATTATTTCCAAAGATGAATGAGACAAAGGTCTGTTCTTTGCATTGGAGACACTCTATGAAGCCAACTTTTTAAAAAAATGTTTCATTCTATGTATTAAGGCCTTTTTAAATCTTGCCTTCCAAAAGAAATCCAAAGCTTCTTTGAAGTGAAGTGGTACCTAAATCCTGTGTGTCGTGCAAGAACCAGGGTTTGTGGAGAAAGAACCCAGATGAGCTGAAAGGTCTTTCATTACAATAACCATAATTTCCAAATAGGTTTTCCTGAAGAGGTATGAGAACAATATAGTTTTTCATTTGAGAATGAAAAAGTAAAAATGAAAGTTAGGTAATGCCCTCACAACTTCACCTTTGGAGCACTTATCCCAATTGTAATCAGTTAAGTGATTAGTCAATTATTTGTTTAATGTTTGTCATGCCCCTCTGACAGAAAGTTCTATGATAGCAGAATGATGTCCATTTTGCTCACCACTATATTCCTCAGGACCACGGACAGTACCCAGTATATAGGAGACCTGAAATTATCTTGACAAAACAGTTAGCAGTGAAGCTATTCTGATATAAAGAATATTCTGTACGAAGATGGCCAAGTAGATCACCAAATGAAAAACTGAAAAACAAACAGTGTGCTTGGAAGGAGAAGGCTAGCAATGTACACAGGACTGAGTCATTGAGTTATTCAAACTTAAATATACAGAGCAGGACTGTTACAATTCTCAAAATTATT
>NW_011483349.1:21798-23027 GCF_000754665.1 Bison bison bison
TTTTTGCATTTCTTTTTCTTGGGTATTATGATGCCACAATCACATTCTTATCAATAAGATGAAGGAAGGTGGATAGGAGAGTGGATAAGGGCATACCCCTCTTCTTTTATGGATGGGTTTCCTGTTTCTTTCTGGCCATCTCGGTGGCTGGAACTTAATCACATGACCACATCTAGCAAGCAGAGAAGCTGGGAGAAGTGTAGCCTTTATTCTGAGAGGCCATGTGATTGGTTAAATGGGAGGGGCAGATTCTATTCATTTGAAAGGGGAGAATGAATGTTGAGTGACAGACAAATAGCCATATCTGCTGTTCAATCTTCTTTTCTCTCTAAACCATCAAAATCCTTTCTACCCTCCAGAGTCTGGCCTAGGTCAGCTTTCACACCTTCCATGAAGCAACAGGGGTAGGGGGTGGGTGGTGGTGGTGGTGCTGTAGAAGGGAAAGAGTAGAGAGCCAGGGAATAAAAAGCCTGTTTTTGCTAAAGCTGACTTTAAGGCACTGGAGGACATGCTTTAAGATGTGAACTCAAGATTCTGAGGATACTAAAATAAAAATCAAATAAATTTTTAACTCCTTTAAACATAAGTGCAGTTTTAAATTTTTTGAGATCCCTCTCCCCACTTCTAGTAATAAATGACAGCACAAAGGTATGGCTTTGCCTAACTCATACTCTCAAAGATCCCCCCAGCTCTAAAATCCCATGAGCTTTAATTTATGAAATAGAGAAACCCTGAAGAATTCTGATCAAACACAGATCAAAGTCATGACCAATAAATAGATAAATAAAGAGCCTGGGTTTTAAGCAAAATGCAGTTTAGACAAAGAATTTTTATAGAGAATCTAACTCCATCAACCCTAGATGTCACTTGTTTCATCTTCTTGCTTGCAGCTAGAAATGAGTCTTCTGATTTTCTCCTACTTGTGGTTGGTTTTCTTTTTGTTCCTAAGATTGGAAACTACCATTATTTCCCTCTTAGCCTCTGGCTCCCATGTTCCGTTTACTAGTCCTCTAGAAGTGCCTTATGGAGCGCAAGCAGCTTCCTGGATATTTGTAAAATTTCAGATGGACACACAAATCCCATAGCGACCCTCAAGATCCATTGCTTTAACTATATTTACTTAGGGGTGATTTGAAATATCATTAAATATCTGTAAAACTAATCAATGATATAAAAAAGCTTTATATTAGTCATTAGAATAAAATAACACTTAGTGAAATAGTGACCTA
>NW_011483350.1:0-540 GCF_000754665.1 Bison bison bison
AGTCTTTTAATTTTATGGCTGCAATCACCATCTGCAGTGATTTTGGAGCCCCCCCCAAATAAAGTCTGACACTGTTTCCCCATCTATTTCCCATGAATTGATGGGACCAGATGCCATGATCTTCGTTTTCAGAATGTTGAGCTCTAAGCCAACGTTTTCACCCTTCTCTTGCAGTTTCATTAAGAGGCTTTTTAGTTTCTCTTCACTTTCTGCCATAAGGGTAGTGTCATCTGCATATCTGAGGTTATTGATATCTCTCCCAGCAATCTTGATTCTAGCCTGTGCTTCTTCCAACCCAGCGTTTCTCACGGTGCACTTTGCATACAAGTTAAATAAGCAGCGTGACAATATACAGGCTTGACGTACTCCTTTTCCTGTTTGGAACCAGTCTGTTGTTCCATGTCCAGTTCCAACTGTTGCTTGCTGACCTGAATATAAGTTTCTCAAGAGGCAGGTTAGGTTGTTTGGTATTTCCATTTCTTTCAGAATTTTCCACAGTTTATTGTGATTCACACAGGAGAAGGCAATGGCACTGCACGC
>NW_011483350.1:4195-5279 GCF_000754665.1 Bison bison bison
TCCTTTTCTTTTGTTTGTTTTGATGGTTTTTATCATGTACCTTCACCAGCTACATATTTCTATCCCATTTCATTTTGTTTAGATTGCTGTGGTTTGGGTCCCCTTTCTGCAGGCTGGAGGGTTATAGACCCAATATGCTGTAGAACCTGATCTTTGTGGGTGGGATTGGACCGGTAGTCTTCAAGATTTAATGTTTGAGATATCTTGTGCCTGTGGTCTGTCAGGTGGAGCTGGATCACTTCTCTATGAAGTGCAATGAATTTTCCTGTAATGTGCTTTGTACTGTCTGTGGGTTTGGTATGGTTTCAGGCAGCGCATTTTATAATATTCATTTTTGTGTTTCTGCTTTGCTGGACAATAGGTGTGAGTTGTCTTGCACTGAAATTGCTGGCTTCAGCTTGGGCTTCATTTCCATGTAGGCATGGAACATTTTGAATGTGCTTCTATTTTAATGTTATTTGGTTCAGGAATTCAACATTGATCTACAGATCTGGTATTGACCTCATGGCCTCTGGGTTTGGGTCCCTGAGTTACGGTAGCATCAAGAATTCTGTATCCTCAGAACAGAAGACAAAACCTAAGGTTAATAGTGAAGCAATGTTCCATAGATTCACAGAGTTACACTGAGCAAGGCAAAGTGAGGAGGGAGATAGATGTTTCTAGGAGGAAAAGGGAGAGTAAAAAAGGTGAGCGTGCAGTCAACTCAAACTAAATCTGTAAGTGAAAATAGATTCTAAACATAGAATTCCTAAAGGTATAAATATTTATTAATAAAAAGTATAAAAGCAAAGATTAAGTACCTAGAATAGAATTTAACTATGATTACTGGAAAAAAGATAGAAGTCAAAATAATTCTCAAACTTATAATGTAGTATATAAAATGAAAGTAAAGATAATGATAAGGAAATAAAAATATTTAATTACAAAAACATGAAAATAATAAAGAATAATCTAACAATTTCTCTTGAGTTGTTGTGAGTTTAGTGGTGTCAGATCATTGTTTCTTTCTCCTGCTTCTTAGTTCAGTTCAGTTCAGTTCAGTCACTCAGTCATGTCCGACTCTTTGAAACCCCATGAATCGCAG
>NW_011483350.1:9708-9912 GCF_000754665.1 Bison bison bison
TGGTTTCTAAATTTGTGAAAGCTTTTCTTCCAGGAGCCAATTGTCTTCAAATTTTATAGCTACCATCATCATCTGCAGTGAATATAGAGCCACAAAAGAGGAAATCTGACACTGCTTCTGCCTTTTCCACTTCTATTTCCCATAAAACTGTGGGAGCAGATGCCATGATCTTACTTTGTGTAATACTGAGAATTCAAATGTACT
>NW_011483351.1:0-293 GCF_000754665.1 Bison bison bison
GTTAGGTCCATACCATTTCTGTCCTTTATCGAGCCCATCATTGCATGAAATGTTCCCTTGGTATCTCTAGTTTTCTTGAAGAAATTTCCAGTCTTTCCCATTCTGTTATTTTTGTCTATTTCTTTGCATTGATCACTGAGGAAGGCTTTCTTATTTCTCCTTGCTATTCATTGGAACTCTACATTCAGATGCTTATATCTTTCCTTTTCTCCTTTGCTTTTTGTTTCTCTTCTTTTCACAGATATTTGTAAGGCCTCCCCAGACAGCCACTTTGCTTTTTTGCATTTCTTTTC
>NW_011483351.1:393-1253 GCF_000754665.1 Bison bison bison
TTTCTGGATGTTGAGCTTTAAGCCAACTTTTTCGCTCTCCTCTTTCAATTTCATCAAGAGGCTTTTTAGTTCCCCTTCAATTTCTGCCATAAGGGTGGTGTCATCTGCATATCTGAGGTTATTGATATTTCTCCCAGCAATCTTGATTCCAGCTTGTGCTTCTTCCAGCCCAGCATTTCTCATGATGTACTCTGCATAGAAGTTAAATAAGCAGGGTGACAATATACAGCCTTGACATACTCCTTTTCCTATTTGGAACCAGTCTGTTGTTCCATGTCCAGTTCTAACTGTTGCTTCCTGACCTGCATATAGGTTTCTCAACAGGCGGGTCAGGTGGTCTGATATTCCCATCTCTTAGAATTTTCCACAGTTTATTGTGATCCACACAGTCAAAGGCTTTGGCATAGTCAATAAAGCACAAATAGATGTTGTTCTGGAACTCTGTTCCTTTTTCCATGATCCAGTGGATGTTGGCAATTTGATCTCTGGTTCCTCTGCCTTTCCTAAAACCAGCTTGAACATCTGGAAGTTCACGGTTCACGTACTGCTGAAGCCTGGCTTGGAGAATTTTGAGCATTACTTTACTAGCATGTGAGATGAGTGCAGTAGTTTGAGCATTCTTTGGCATTGCCTTTCTTTGGGATTGGAATGAGAACTGACCTTTTCCAGTCCTGTGGCCCCTGCTGAGTTTTCCATGTGTGCTGGCATATTGAGTGCAGCACTTTCACAGCATCATCTTTCAGGATTTGAAATAGCTCAACTGGAATTACATCACTTCCACTAGCTTTGTTCATAGTGATGCTTTCTCAGGCCCACTTGACTTCACATTCCAGGATGTCTGGCTCTAGGTGAGTGATCAC
>NW_011483351.1:5136-5648 GCF_000754665.1 Bison bison bison
GCTAAGTCACTTCAGTTGTGTCCGACTCTGTGCAACCCCATAGACGGCAGCCCACCAGGCTCCCCCGTCCCTGGGATTCTCCAGGCAGGAATACTGGCGTGGGTTGCCATTGCCTTCTCCAATGCATGAAAGTGAAAGTGAAGACGCTCAGTCGTGTCCGACCCTTAGGATTGTTAGATACCATCAGATTAAGAAGAGGCATCACATATGATTGTTGTCGAAGGTATTCACAGACTTGGAGAAAGTCCTTTCCTTGAAGTGGAGATGCCCACCATGGGAAGCCATTCACTGATGAAGAGGGGAGCACTCCACAGGCCCAGCAGTAGACTGATTGTGAAATGCAGCGTAGGAGTGGTCTATACAGTCCATGGACTTCTCCCTTTCCCTTCTCCAGGGCATCTTCAGAACCCAGGGATTGAACCCAGGTCTCCCCCATTGTAGGCGGATTCTTTACCAGCTGAGCCACCAGGGAAGCCCAAGAATACTAGAGTGGGTAGCCTATCCCTTCTCCA
>NW_011483352.1:0-371 GCF_000754665.1 Bison bison bison
TCCCTTTTCTCCCCACCATTTCCAGCATTTGTCGTTTGTGGACAGTTTGATGATGGCCATTCTGACCTGTGTGAGCTAATCCCTCATTGTGGTTTTGATTTGCATTTTTCTAATAATGAGTGATGTTGAGCATCTTTTCATGTGTTTACAAGCTAACTGCATGTCTTTGGAGAAATGTCTGTTTAGGTCTTTTGCTCACTTTTTATTGGGTTTTTTGTTTTCCTGATATTGAGCTGCATGAGCTTCTTATATATTTTGGAGATTAATTCTTTGTCAGTTGTTTCATTTGCTATTACTTTCTCCCATTCTGAGGGCTGTCTTTTCACCTTGCTTATAGTTTCCTTCATTGTGCAAAAGCTTTTAAGTTTAAT
>NW_011483352.1:4608-5031 GCF_000754665.1 Bison bison bison
ACCCCCTCCCCACCTCAAAGTCTGTATCCCCAACCTGCCTATTGGGTGTTGCTGATCTGGAGGTCACTTCTGAGCAGCATACTCTCCCCAGTTACAGAGTAGGAGCAAGAATTCTGTGATGTGCAGAGGTGTCCAGCACATCAAATTGTAGGCCAGAGACTGAGCCATAGGCACCAACAGGCCAGAGAATACTGGATGTGAGGTGGCTTAAATGCAGTGGCCAAATAACAAATCTGAATGTACCTGTAGCAAGCAACGATATTGAACCATTCATTTAAAGACCTTCCCACAAAGGGAAGTCCTGGGCCCCCTGGTTTCATTAGTGAAACCTATCAAATGTTTAAAAAAGAAATAACACCCATCCTTCACAGATTCTTCCTGAATAGACAGGAGGGAACATTTCCTAACTCATCCTATAAGAAC
>NW_011483353.1:0-1203 GCF_000754665.1 Bison bison bison
GTATTCTTGCCTAGACAGCTCCATGAACAGAGGAACCTGGCGGATTATAGTCCATGGAGTCGCAAAGAGTCAGACACAGTTTAGCGACTAAACAGCATGGTTGGTTTGCAGTGTTATGTCAGTTTCAGGTATACAGCAAAGTGATTACATATTACATATATATTCTTTTTCAGATTCTTTTCCATTATAAGTTATTATAATATGTATAGTTCCCTGTTCTATTAAGTAAGTCCTTGTATCTGTTTTATATATAGTAGTATATATATTTATATATATATATATAGCTGATTCCACTTTCATTAGCATAATACAAATCAAAACCATGATACCTCCTAAGTGTTGGTGAGAGTGTGGAGAAAGGGGAACACTGTTGGTGGGAATGTAAACTGGTTCATCCATTATGAAAGACAGTATGCAGGTTTTCAGAGAATTAAAACTAGGACTCCTATATGGTCCAGCAGCCCCACTTCTGGGTATATGTCCAAAGGAAATGGAATCAGTATCTCGAACACATATCTGTAGTCCCCTGTTCATTGCAGTATTATTCACAATAGCCAAGATAGGGAAACAGCCAAAGTGTTGGTCAGCAATAAATGCTAAAGAGAATGTGGTGTGTATATGTATATGCAACAAAATATTATTCAGCTATAAAAAAGGAGGAATGCTGCCATTTGCAAAAACCCAGATGTACCTACCTGGAGGACTTTATGCCAAGTAAAATTAGCCAGGTGCAGGAACACAAATACTGCATGATCTCACTTATGTGCAGTATCTAAAATTTTCAAACTTATGGAACCAGAGAGAACAATGATTATTGCCAAGGGCTGGTGGATAGAGAAAATGGGAAGATGTTGGTCAAAGGGTACAAACTTTAGTTGTAGGATAAATGAGTTCTGCGGATGTAATGTACAGTATGGTGACTATACAGTTGGTAGTACTGTGTTGTATTCTTGAGATTTGCTGAGGGTAGATCTTTTTTAAATCAATTTATTTTGTAAATTAATTGTTTATTGGAGTTTAGTTACTTTACATTGATGTGTTCATTTCTGCTGTACAGCAAAGTGAATCAGCTATATGTATACATGTATCTCCTCTTTTTTTGAATTTCTTTCCCATTTAGGTCACCACCAGAGCACTGAGTAGAGTTTTTTATGCTATACATAAGTTCTTGTTAGTTATCTATTTAATACATAATAGTGTATA
>NW_011483353.1:5143-5484 GCF_000754665.1 Bison bison bison
CCAGGCAAGAACACTGAAGTGGGTTGCCATTGCCTTCTCCAATGCATGAAAGTGAAAAGTGAAAGTGAAATCACTCAGTCATGTCCGACTCTTAGCAACCCCATGGACTGCAGCCTACCAGGCTCCTCCACCCATAGGATTTTCTAGGCAAGAGTACTAGAGTGGGGTGCCATTGCCTTCTCCCTAGTCTCTGCTACAACTTGCAAATAAGGAATAGAGTTGAACTGGATCCATCTGTGTGGAGATCACTGGGAGTGTATCAGAGAGAAAACCACGAGTTCAGGCAGGAACACACTTCAGCCTCTATGGCCTCTGTGAGAATGGGAAAGCCAGCCTGAGAA
>NW_011483354.1:0-631 GCF_000754665.1 Bison bison bison
TAACAAAGATGCATGTATCTAAGTTCTTTTAAGTTCAATTCAAATATTTATTGATCTCACAAGTGTTCCAGGTTTTGTGCTGTGACTTAGGAATGCCAAATGACTTAGATCAATATCATTTAATGTAGAAGGACAATTAAAGTATTACAAGGTCCAGGGAGAGTTCAACATAGAGAACTCAAAAAGGGCTCCAAAACAGAGGGCAACTCCCTTGTTGTCTTGAACAATAACCCAGTATTTCCCAGGAAAATTCTGGGTTGACATAAGTGGAAGAAGAGTACTAACCAAACAAGTATCACAAGAAAGGAAGTAGAGACATAAAACAAGTACTAAGCACAATATTTTCATACCAGGGGATCTTCCCAACCCAGGGATCAAACCCAGATCTCCCACATTCGAGGCGGATTCTTTACCAGCTGAGCTACCAGGGAAGCCCCACAGCATAACCATAAAAGAAATACAAATTTTCTCCACAGAGATCTTTAAAATTCACATCTTCTTTGTACCCTGGGTCAGACCATAAACCAAAGAATGGACTGTGGGTTTCTCAAAACCAGGAAAAGTATTTGATTCACCTTACCTAAGCAATTTGCATATAATAGACAAACAAAATAGTTCCTGGATGAATAAA
>NW_011483354.1:5219-5500 GCF_000754665.1 Bison bison bison
GAGCACCGAAGAATTGATGCTTTTGAACTGTGGTGTTGGAAAAGATTCTTGAGAGTCCCTTGGACTGCAAGGAGATCCAACCAGTCCATCCTAAGGGAGATCAGTTCTGGGTATTCATTGGAAGGACTGAGGTTGAAGCTGAATACTTTGGCCACCTGACGTGAAAAGCTGACTCATTGGAAAAGACCCTGATGCTGGGAAAGATTGAGGGTAGGAGGAGAAGGGGACGACAGAGGATGAGATGGCTGGATGGCATCATCGACTTGATGGACATGGGTTTG
>NW_011483355.1:0-626 GCF_000754665.1 Bison bison bison
AATCAATGGCCAGATTTTGGGACAAGCACTACAGCTGGAAAATGAGGAAGGAACTCACTGAAAGGTGAAAGCCACTATAAGGGTGCCACAAATTTCATGTAAAATCTTGACTCAAACCTATGGCTGACCCTGAACTACATGTACATGGTGAGGAAGATGATAAACTTCCATTCTTTTAGCCTGAGCTAAAATATTTCAGCTAGTGCTAACTGCAGAAGAGATTGGATTGGATTCAAAATTCAGGCAAGTTAACAGCTTGTAAAAATAAGCCAATCAGTACTCTTGAGAAACAAAATTCAAAATCTACAAGATATCTTTCACAATATCCATGATTACAGTCCAAAATTATTTGACATAAGAAGAAACAGGAAAATGCAACCCATCCTAAAGCGGAAAGGTGATCAACAGAATCAATACCAAGATGAGCTAGATTTTGGAAATACCAGATGACGTGCTCAAAAGCATGAAGAAAAATATACTCATAATGTATGAATAGATAAGAAATCTTGACAGGAAAAAGACACTGATGTATAGAACAGTCTTTTGGACTCTGTGGGAGAGGGAGAGGGTGGGATGATTTGGGAGAATGGCATTGAAATATGTATAATATCATATATGAAACGAGT
>NW_011483355.1:4680-5431 GCF_000754665.1 Bison bison bison
GGTCAGTTTTCATTCCAATCCTAAAGAAAGGCAATGCCAAAGAATGTTCAAACTACTGCACAACTGTACTCATCTCACACACTAGTAAAGTAATACTCAAAATTCTCTAAGAGAAACTTCAACAGTACATGAGCTGAGAACTTCCAGATGTCTAAGTTGGATTTACAAAAGGCAGTGGAACCAGAGATGAAATTGCCAACATCCACTAGATCATCAAAAAAGCAAGAGAGTTCCAGAAAAACATCTGCTCCTGCTTTATTGACTATGCCAAAGCCTTTGACTATGTGGATCACAATAAACTGTGGAAAATCCTGAAAGAGATGGGAATACTAGACACCTTACCTGCCTCCTGAGAAATCTGTATGCAGGTCAAGAAGCAACAGTTAGAACTGAACAAGGAACAATGGACTGGTTCCAAATTGGGGAAGGAGTATGTCAAGACTGTATATTATCACCCTGCTTATTTAACTTACATGCAGAGAACATCTTGAGAAATGCTGGGCTGAATGAAGCACAAACTGGAATCAAGATTGTGGGGGAGAAATATCAATAACTAGCCTCAGATACGCAGATGACACTACCCTTAAGGCAGCAAGTAAAGAGTAACTAAAGAGCCTCTTGATGAAAGTGAAAGAGAAGAGTGAAAAAGCTGGCTAAAACTCAACATTCAAAGCACTAATATCATGGCATCTTGTCCCATCACCTCATGGCAAATAGATGAGGAAGCAATGGAAACAGTGACAGACTATTT
>NW_011483355.1:9293-10587 GCF_000754665.1 Bison bison bison
TCCCAGAGACAGAGGAGCTTGGTGGGCTGCTGTCTATGGGGTCACACAGAGTCGGACACGACTGAAGCTACTTAGCAGCAGCAGCAGCAGCAGCAGCAAGTGGGATCTATCCTATGAATGCAAGGGTGACAATACAAGAAAATCAGTAAATGTGCTGTACATTTATGCATGCGTGCTCAATCATGTCTGACTCTTTGTGACTCCATGGACTGTAGCCTGCCAGGCTCCTCTGTCCATGGAATTTTCCATGCAAGAATACTGGAGTGGGTTGCCATTTTCTCTTGCAGGGGATATTCCTGACCCAGGGATCAAACCTGTGTCCCCTGCACTGGCAGGTGGATTCTTTACTACTGATTCACCTGGGAAGCTGTACCATATTTATAGAAAAAAAAAATAAAAGAAAAACATACGCGATTACCTCAATTGATGAAGAAGAAGCATCTGACAAAATGGAACACATTCTCAAGATAAAAGCATTTAGAAAAGTAGCAATAGAAGAGCACTTCCCCAATATGATAAAGGGCATTTCTAAGATCAGCAAGAAGACAAGGATGCCCACTTTCACCACTGCTATTCAACATAATACAGAGAGTTCTAGTCAGACCAATTAGGCAAGAAAAGAAATAAAAGACATGCAAATTGGAAAGGAACTAAAACTATTTCTACCAACAGGTGACATGGTCCTATATGCAGAAAATCCCAAAGAATCCACAAAAGTCTATTATAGCAAATAAGCTAATTTAACAAGTTTCAGAGTATAAGATCAAGACACAAAACTCAATTGCATTTCTGTACAATAACAATTGAAAGGGAAATTGAGAAAAGTTTACTCACAATTGCATCTAAAGTAACAACATACCTAGAAATAAATTTAACCAAGAAGGTGAAAGACATGTACAATGAAAACTACAAAAAAGTTCCTGAAAATATTAAGGAAGACCTAAACAAATGGAAAGACATCTCTTCTTTGTTCATACTTAGAAAACTTAATATTGTTAAGATAGAGATACTACTCAAAGTTGCCTACAGATTCAACACAACCCCAAGAGATATAAAGCATCAGTTCAGTTCAGTTTAGTCACTCAGTCGTGTCCGACTTTTTGCAACCCCATGAACCACAGCAACCCAGGCCTCCCTGTCCATCACCAACTCCTGGAGTTTATCCAAATTCATGTCCATCGAGTCGGTGATGACATCCAGCCATCTCATCCTCTGTCGTCCCCTTTTCCTCCTGGCCCCAATCCCTCCCAGCATCAGGGTCTTTTCCAATGAGTCAACCCTTCATATGAGGTGG
>NW_011483355.1:13779-15063 GCF_000754665.1 Bison bison bison
GCCTACCAGGCTCCTCCATCCATGGGATTTTCCAGGCAAGAGTACTGGAGTGGGGTGCCATTGCCTTCTCCAGTGTGAAGCTAAATGGCTGCTGTAAGTGGTAGAGATTTCTTCATATGGGTCAGAGATAACACAATGCCCCACTTTTCTCTTTTAAGCAAGAAATAACTTTGCTTAGAATTTTAAAGTCCTTGTAAAAACAGAATCAGCCAAATGCTTTTACCTACAGGCCTGCAGAAGCAGATGTGAAGCATAAAACAGCAGGGTCTTGCAAGTGATGGACACTTTCAGATTTCATTTATTCTTAAATTGTTAAAGGCATATATAGTAAACAATATTTATCATCTTATAATCCACACAATATATACATAAAAATAGTCTTATTTCATATTTCGAAGCGCTCCCATTTGTTTTTCCTCAGGGATACTCTGCTCCTTACTTTTGAAGATACCATAGGTCTCACTTTAGTCCATTTAGCTGTTTGGTCTGTGCATTTTCGGGAGGAGAAAAACATGGTGCTCCTTGTCCATGCACATTGGGAAACTGATATTTCATCTAAAAACAAGCAATAACAATTAATCTCATATGAGGGCCAATTATGTAAGGAGATACTTAGCAGTATAGAGTAATAAGGAAATATAGAGTCAGAGAGACCTTTATATTTTACTTTACACGTGTCTATATTCTTGGTGTCTAACAGACAAGTAATATTTTATTATTAAAATAATGCTGTGAAAAGGAAATGAGAGTCAAAATTCTGAAACTAAAGTTTTAGCCTTTTGAACTTGCCTTGCTCGCATCCTTCCTCAGTTTTCTTTTATTCAGCTAGAATTTTAATGCCAAGCCAAAATCGTATATAATGTTATAAATCAATATTACTTCAATAAAGTAAACTTTTTAAAAGCACATTTACTGTGCTTTTAAACATTTAAAAGCACATCGCCTTTAGTGATCTTTCCATGTCTTTTATAGGCAAGCCTTTTGCCATGTTTTGCTTATGTCTAACATCCTGGATACTGAAAGAGGAACTCCCCAGGTCAGTAGGTGCCCAATATGCTACTGGAGATCAGTGGAGAAATAACTCCAGAAAGAATGAAGGGATGGAGCCAAAGCAAAAACAATACCCAGTTGTGGATGTGAATGGTGATAGAAGCAAGGTCCGATGCTGTAAAGAGCAATATTGCATAGGAACCTGGAATGTCAGGTCCATGAATCAAGGCAAATTGGAAGTAGTCAAACAGGAGATGGCAAGAGTGAACGTTGACATTATAGGAATCAGCGAAC
>NW_011483355.1:18704-19730 GCF_000754665.1 Bison bison bison
GTAACAGCAAGTATTTTGTCTTTCTTAGTATGGCCTAAAGTTGCATGAGTCTTGAAAGCAATGGAATCTTAAATTCAATGAGACATAGTTCTTCACCTGTTGAACCCTCAGTTTCCTCATTCTAGAGAGTAGAGCTGAAAACATCTCCTTTACATAACTGTTAGGAGAATAAAGTAAGGTAAACTATATACGGCTGCAATCCCAAAGCAGGCATCTAGAGTTTCCTGGGTTCCCCAGAGGTGGGGAGCATGGACCAAGGAACCCATCATCTTATGCTTTTGCTTTGCCTCCGTGCATCAGACTCCTTAAATCTGTCATTCTTTCCCCATCCACCTTATAGTGCATGACCCATCACTTCAACACTTTCACTTCAGTAAACTTCAACTCTTTTGTCCATTGATCCTTCTCTTCTCAACCATGGGGTAAATTCCTGTAATACAAAGCTCTGTGCAGATTGTGGTGCAGGACAAGTTCCTGTAAGAGGAATTTCTGGGTTGAATTCCCAAGCTCCTTTTAAATCATTGAGCCTCTGTGGGCAAAGAGGCTCTCTCACCCATTGTTGGTGGGAGTGGGAATCTGTGTTGAACATTTAAAATCTGCATTTGGCAATGCCATATGCTTTGGGGGACTACCATCCATGGGGGTCGCAAAGAGTCAGACATGACTGAGCAACTAATACTTTCATATGCTTAAGCTAAATTTTTTCACTCTCAGGAATTTATCCCATGGAAAATCTTACACAAGTTGCAAAAAGATATGCACAATCACCACGACTGTACCATTGTCCAAACGGGAAATTCTTGAAGCAAGTTTTGTTGTAAGATAAATCCCTCAGTGCAGAATGGCAGAATCAAGGCTTCTCAGGATGGAAAATATTTAATTAAATAGAAAAAAGTAAGAATTACTTAAAGAAAATAAAAATTACCATGAATTCTTCTGCCACCAGTCAGAAATAATCACCTAATATTCATGGAAATGGGTACCTGGGGGAAGTAGCTATCATGACATTATGTTTGACAGCTAACA
>NW_011483356.1:0-381 GCF_000754665.1 Bison bison bison
GTACTCTGCATATAGTTAAATGAACAGGGTGACAATATACAGCCTTGAAGAACTCCTTTTCCTATTTGGAACCAGTCTGTTGTTCCATGTCCAGTTCTAACTGTTGCTCCTGACCTGCATACAAATTTCTCAAGAGGCAGGTCAGGTGTCTGGTATTCCCATCTCTTTCAAAATTTTCCACAGTTTATTGTGATCCACACAGTCAAAGGCTTTGGCATAGTCAGTAAAGCAGAAATAGATGCTTTTCTGCAACTCTCTTGCTTATTCTATGATCCAGCAGATGTTGGCTGCCGGTGCCAGCCGGCAAAGTCGATCAGGTCCCGAGAACGTGCACGGCGGGGCTAAGAAAGAAACTAAAGCAAGAGACTACAACAAAGATGG
>NW_011483356.1:4684-5476 GCF_000754665.1 Bison bison bison
GCACCCTAGATTTATTTTATTTTATTTGCTACTGTCAAATTATTCTTACACAGGTACTAGGTGCTTTCACACATACAATCTCATATATGAAGTGGGATAGTGATAATAGATAACTGTGCGACCCCAGGCACTATACCTTAAAAGTCAGGAAGATAAATTCTCATAAATGTGACTTTTAAGTAACCACACATAACCCTGCATTTTCAGCCAATTCTTCTGCTTTATCTGGCATAAGACCAGCCTTAACTTTAGGATTTGACACACCACCCTCCCTTCAAACCACCTCTAAACTTCAAACAGTGAATTTTTAAAACTATCATCTCACCTGACCAGAAACAATAACTATTATGTCTCATCTGTAAACATCATAAGAGAGGAGAGATGGCCTGTTCTGAGTATGCAAGTTTTATATTTAGCATGTTTAGGAAATTGAGACCAGAGTGTTCTAGCTGAGTGAAGTTCCAAAGTACAGATTATATTTTTTCTTTTTTAATTTTTTAAAATATAAATTTATTTATTTTAGTTGGGGGTTAATTACTTTACAGTATTGTATTGGTTTTGCCGTACATCAACATGAATCCACCACAGGTATACACGTGTTCCCCAAATGCCAACTTCACTTCTCATACCAGCTCCTCACACTTCTCAGCACCATCTTCTGCATGGGGGATAAGTCCTTCCCCTGCCTCAAGGTGGCTGCTGCTTCCACCAGAGGTGGTCTCTGGTGGTCCACAAGTGTAGCCCCGGGTTCCAGAACTGTAGCCCTAGATCTGCCATAGGGATGCATAGCCA
>NW_011483356.1:9451-10145 GCF_000754665.1 Bison bison bison
ATTCTCTGGAACACTGCATTCAGTTGCATATATCTTCCCTTTCTCCTTTCTCTCTCACTTTTTTCTTCAGCTATTTGTAAGGCCTCCAGAGACAACTGCTTTGCTACTTGCCTTTGTTTTGTTTGTTTGTTTTTGAGATGATTTTGGTCACCACCTCCTACATTGTGTTCTGAACCTCTGTGCATAGTTCTTCAGGTACTCTGTCTGTCAGATCTAATCACTGCATCATAAGAGATTTGATTCATCTCATACCTGAATCGCCTAGAAGTTTTCCCTACTTTCTTCAATTTAAGCCTAAATTTTGCTGTAAGGAGCTCATGATCTGAGCCACAGTCATCTCTAGGTTTTGTTTTGGCTGACTTAATAGAGATTCTCCATCTTTGGCTGCACAGAATATAATCAATCTGATTTCAGTATTGACCATCTCGTGATGTCCATGTGTAGAGTCCTCTCTTGTGTTGTTGGAAAAGGGAGTTTTCTATGACCGGCATGTTCTGTTAGCAAAACTGTTAACCTTTTGTCCTGCTTAATTTTGTACTCTAAGCCCAAGTGAAAGTGAAAATCGCTCAGTTGTGTCCGACTCTTTGCAACTCCATGGACTGTACAGTCCATGGAATTCTCCAGGCTAGAATACTGGATTGGGTAGCCTTTCCCTTCTCCAGGGGATCTTCCCAACCCAGGGATCGAACCCAAG
>NW_011483356.1:14146-14837 GCF_000754665.1 Bison bison bison
CTCTAGGGGATCTTCTCCACCCAGGGATTGAACTAGCATCTTCTGTATTGGCAGACAGATTATTTTACCACTGAGCCACCTGGGAAGCCTGTAACAGAGAACCTGTTTCTAAAATGTTTATCTCCACCTAAGTAAGAGGAGGGATAGTTCAGACAGTGATATCCTTAAAAATAGATTGATTATGTCTCCCACTGAAAAATATCTTCTTTTTAGCCTTGAAATCATACCTCAAATTCAATTGGCAGTACTTGTGTTAAGCATTTCCCTCTTCCTAATCCGTAAAGAGAAGGAAATGGCAAGCCACTCAAGTGTGCTGGCCTGGAAGATCGCATCGACAGAGGAACCTGGCAGGCTACAGTCCATAGGGTCACAAAGAGTCAGACATGACTGAGGCAACTTAGCAAGGTCTTAAACGGGAAAGCAGTGATTAACAGTTAAGTTTCTAATTGGAAATCAGCTATTTACAAAGTTGCTTAATTTCTCTAAAGCTCAGTTTCCTCATCTTAAGAAAGAGTAAAGAATAGTACCTCCCCCGAAGGGTTGTTATGATGATTAAAGGATAATATTATTTTTCCACTCTGTTTTTAAAATTTTAATTAATTAATTTTTTTTCACTGTACAAATTTGTATTTATTTTCCTTTGTTAGATAATCTTCACATTATGGTGTTAGAAATAAGTTAGCTTCATTCT
>NW_011483357.1:0-332 GCF_000754665.1 Bison bison bison
AACTCCATTTTGTTTTCAATATGTTGGATCATCTTTACTATCACTATTCTGAATTCTTTCTCAGGTAGACTCCCTATCTCATCTTTGGTTTGGTTTGGTGGGCGTTTATCATGTTCCTTTACCTCCTGTATATTTCTCTGCCTTTCATTTTGTTTAGATTGCTGTGTTTGAGGTGGCCTTTCTGTAGGCTGAAAGTTTGTGGTTCCTCTTTATTGTGGAGCTTGCTCCCTGTGAGTGGGGCTGGACTAGTTTGTGTCAAGGTTTCTTAGTTAGGGGAGCTTGCATCTGTGTTTTGGTGGGTGGAGCTGGATCTCTTCTCTCTGCAGTGCAAT
>NW_011483357.1:4899-5228 GCF_000754665.1 Bison bison bison
TTCCTCAGGTGTTTTGGGGTGGGGATCTGAACCCAAGGGGTGCTAAAGCACCATCTACCAGCCTGAGAATCAAGCCACCCAGTGGAGGAGAGCTGAGAAATACTTAAGAGAAAATAAGTTGGTCTTCTTAGGACCAGAGCTGATCACTGCCCTGACAATGAGCTAGTCCTTTATTTGGGGGTAATTAACTTCCTATATTTTTGAAGGTACTTTAAGATAGGCTTCCTAGTATGTGCAACCAAACCTGATTTTTCCCACTTGCAAAATGGAGATATCATGAGGCTAAAAGAAATGAAAGACAAATGCTTTCACTAAAAAAAAAAAAAAAA
>NW_011483358.1:0-529 GCF_000754665.1 Bison bison bison
GGAGTGTGAAGTCAAGTGGGCCTTAGGAAGGATGACTATGAACAAAGCTAGTGGAGGTGATGGAATTCCAGGTGAGCTATTTCAAATCCTGAGAGATGATGCTGTGAAAGTGCTGCACTCAATATGCCAGCAAGTTTGGAAAACTCAGCAGTGGCTACGGGACTGGAAAAGGTCAGTTTTCATTCCAGTCCCAAAGAAAGGTAATGCCAAAGAATGCTCAAAAACTACCGCACAATTGCACTCATCTCACACGCTAGTAAGCTAATGCTCAAAATTCTCCAAGCCAGGCTTCAGCAATACATGAACTGTGAACTTCCAGATGTTCAAGCTGCTTTTAGAAAAGGCAGAGGAACCAGAGGTCAAATTGCCAACATCCACTGGATCACTGAAAAAGCAAGAGAATTCCAGGAAAACAAGTATTTCTGCTTTATTGACTATGCCAAAGCCTTTGACTGTGTGGATCACAATAAACTGTGGAATATTCTGAAAGAGATGGGAATACCAGACCACCTGACCTGTCTCTTGAGAA
>NW_011483358.1:3691-5538 GCF_000754665.1 Bison bison bison
ACCTATTTACCCCTCCGGGCCTTTTTGCTGCCCCATCCACTGCATAATTATGTGCAAGTTAAGAGTGCTAGGCTGCCACTGGAAATCTCTGAATACCTACACGTCTCTAGTACAGGGGATCATAAGGTCATGAAACTTGAGAGGTGATAGAGCTCTTGAAGATCATTTGATTCAAACTCTCCCTACCACCCAGTATAGGAATCCACTCTTTAGAGTTTCTGGTAAGGGGCCACTCAGCCTCTTTTTGAGCATATCCCCAGTGAGTAGCATATCCCTTTTATACTAAGTCCCTCTTCATGTATGGGCAACTTTCACTGCAGGGTTCTCAACGTCACTGAGCCATAATTTGCCCATTATAGCTTCCATCCAATTATCAAAATTCTATCCTTAAGGCCCATAAAAATAGGTCTAATTCTTCTTTCATATAACAAGCCTTCAAATTATTGAAAACACCTGACATTTTCCCCCAGCTATCTTCTGTTACCTGGCAACTAGCCCAGTTTAACTTACCATTTCTCAGGTGAAGTGGTTTCTAAACCTTTCACCATATTGTATTCCTTCTCTAAATACAGTATCATTTATCCACACAATTTAAAATACAGCACAGAATATACTGTTTATATATAACTCAATCAGAAGAGAATGGGACTATTACCTCCTTTGTTCTGGGCTTAATCCATGCACCCTAAGACTGCATTCATATTATAAAAAATGATGTTATGTGATTGATTCATTCTGACCTTGGCAGCTGAAACCTAAGTGTTTCACTGAATTTCCATTAAACCTGGTTTCCCTTATATGCCTCTATCCTTGATTTTGGAATCAATGTGAAATATTTTATATTTACTTCTGGAAATTGGCCCCTTTTTTTCAGCTAATTTTTTCAAGCTGTTAAAATATCTTTCAATTCTGATTTCTCATCCAGAATATTAACTTGCTTAGGCTGACTCGCATTCCCATGCTCCCCCACCCTATTCCTGGAACTTAACACTATGTCTTCAGGCTCCTCTGGTTTAAACCCTTTCTTTTTGGACTCTTAGAACTTGTTCACATACTCCTATAAGGCATTACTCTTAGCCCTTACTCTTGTCAAGTCATGACAACTGATTTCTGGGTCAGAGCTCAAATCTCTAAAACTCCTTCCAGCTATAATTTTTTATTCATGTTAGAAACTGACAGATACTCAAAGTTATTGCAGTTGATAGGGTGCATGTAAGTGTAGGGGGTAGCTAGCACCTTATGAAATCCAGGAAGACAATCAATGTTTTATAAATGGCATCAAGGCAACATACTAGGGAAGACTCTGGGGAACTATAGCATCTTTAAGAAGGTTCACAGCAAGGTTTTGGCACTCTTTTGGATTCTATTCTCTGGGCTGCAGGTATGAACCTGAAGAATCCAAAAGTGGCTCTCATAGGCCCATGGACTATTTCCAAAGTGCTGGGGGCATCATCATCTGACATTATCAAAACTAACTCAGTAAGAGGGGCCCAGAATTCACTAAGGTTGTTGAAAGTGAAAGTGTTATTTACCCAGTTGTGCCTCTTTGCAACTCCAGGGACTGTAGCCCTCTAGGCTTCTCTGTCCATCGGATTCTCCAGGGAAAAATATCAGAGTGGGCTGCCATTTCCTTCTCTAGGGGATCTTCCCAACCCAGGGCTTGAACCCAGGTCTTCTGCACTGGCAGGCAGGTTTCCTACCATCTGAGCCACCAGGGAAGGTTGTTGGGGCATAACAAATAGTATCTTATCAATACCTTGCAGTTGTTCATTTTTATTTCTCTCCCTTTCTGCTTTTTGTTATTTTTTAAATTGAAGTATAGTTACTTTACAATGTTGTGTCAGTTT
>NW_011483358.1:7834-8063 GCF_000754665.1 Bison bison bison
GCTCCTGGAGCTTGCTCAAACTCATGTCCATTGAGTCAGTGATGCCATCCAAACCATCTCATCCTCTGTCATCCTCTTCTCCTTCTGCCTTCAATCTTTTCCAGAATCAGGGTCTTTTCCAGTAAGTCAGTTCTTCGCATTAGGTGACCAAAGTATTGGAGTTTCAGCTTCAGCATCAATCCTTCCAAGGAATATTCAGGACTGACTTCCTTTACGATTGACTGGTTTG
>NW_011483358.1:8201-10595 GCF_000754665.1 Bison bison bison
GAATGGCCATCCACTTCACTAATTCTTGCCTGGAGAATTGCATGGACAGAGAAGCCTGGTGGGCTACAGTCCATGGGGTTGCAAAGAGTAGGACACAACTGAATGACAACACTTTCACTTTTCCTTTACCGTGTACCACACGCCGTATTGAGTACCATAAAGTTCATCTTGGATACTGTGAATTCAGTGTCAGCAAAACATTTCATAGGTCACACAACTGCAGAATATGGAAAGATCAGACATAACTGAGCAATTAACACTTACTTAGCCACCATAACTAGGAAAATAAAAAAGAAGACACAAATTATCAATATCAGGAATAAAACAGGGAGATCACAGCCAATCATACGAAAAAGTTACTAAGAGAATACTATAAACATCTCTATGACCATAAATTGAACAGCTTAGATGAAAGACAGAAACTACCAAATTTATTCAAGGACAAAGAGATAACCTGAATAGCCAAGTATTGAAGAGATTGAGGTGATAGTTTAAAACCTTCCCCCACAGAATAACTCCTGGCCCAGATAATTTCATTGGTGAATTGTACCAAACATTTAGGAAGAAAAAAACCCAATATCAATACTGCACAATCTCTCATAGAAAATGCAAGAGGAAGGAACATTTCCCAACTCATTTTATGAGGTTAGCATTATCTCAATCAAAACCAAACTATACAGACCAATACGTCTCACAAACATAGATGCAAAAATCCTTTAAAAGTTAGCAAATAGAGTTAAGTTGTGTATAAAAAAAGGATATCAAGTTCAAGTGGGGTTCATACCAGCAATACAGGGTCAGTTCAATATTCAAAAATCAAAATTTAAAAATGTTTAGACATATGAAAAGACTAAGAAAACCCATATGATCATATTGATAAATGCAGAAAAACTTTCAACGAAATTCAATATCCATTTATGATAAAATCTTTCAGTAAAACCAAGAATAGAGGGAAACATCGTTAACCAAATAAAAGCTCTCTACGAAGAAATCTGTAGCTAACATTGCAATTAATGGTGAGAGATTGAATGCTTTCTCCTTGAAAACAGTAACAAGGCAAGGATATCTTTTCTCACACCTCTTAATGAAAACTGTATTGAAATTACTAGTTTGTGCAATGAGGCAAGGAAAAACAATAGAAAGCATACAGATTAGAAAGGAAGAAATAAAACAGTCTTTATTCCCAGATGACATGATTGTAAGTATATGCAGAAAACTCTAACCTACAAAAACAGCTATCATAAAAATGGTTAATAAGCAAGTATGTGGGCTTCCCTGGCAGTCCAGTGGTTAAGAATCTGCCTTGCAATGCAGGGGACACAGGTTCAATCCCTGGTTTAGGAAGATCTCACATGCTGCAGAGCAACTGAGCCCATGTGCTGCAACTACAGAAGCCCTCATGCCTGTGCTCTACAACAAGAGAAGCCACCACAGTAAGTCCTCACACCACAACTAGAGAGTAGCCCCTGCTCACTGCAACTAGAGAAAGCCCGCGCACAGCAATGAAGACCCAGCACAGCCAATCAATCAATCAATAAAGTATTTTTTAAAAATAAGCACTTATAAACATTCTTGAAACAAATGGAAAACAAACAGTTTCAGCAAAGAAATAGAAAATGTATAGAAGAAACCCGTGGAAATTTCAGAACTGAAAAATATATTGACCAAAATTTAAAACTCATCAGAAGGGTTCAACAGCAAAATGGAGATGACAGAGGAAATAATCACCAAAAATTAAGATATATCAAAAGAAATTACCCAATCTGAATGACAGAGAGAAAACATATTGGAAAAATGTGAAAATAACAAGAAATCTAAGATTCGTATCATCTGAGTCTCAGAAGAAGAAAAAAAGAGAATATGGGGCTAAAAACTGGTGAAAAACAAACCTACAGATTCAAGAAGGTGAGAAAACCTCAAATATATAAACTCATATCCATACCCAGATATATTAAAATAGAATTTCTGAAAACTAAAGATAATGAACATATCTGCTAAAAATATTTTTTAGATTGGAAATTCAGAGAAATCTACTTAATTTTCTTTCTTTTGGAAAATAAAAGACAATAAACAGAACCAGGCTGCAAGATATAGATGCACGTTCATTCTTATTTGGTACAAACTAAGGTATTTATTTTTATTTATTTTCAATATTAAAACAGCATTTGGTTTGGTTATTTATATCCTGCTTTACTCAAAGGAACCTGAGACAGTTCACAAAAACAAATAAATTCAAATATTTAACCCAGCTATTTCGTTTGATTAAATCTGGAAAGATCTCCAACACTGGTATGGCAGGCAGCACAATGGCCCCCCACAAAGACGTCTACAACCTAATTACCTGGAAACTGTGAGTACTTTTTGTTACAAGGTAAAAGGAACTTAAGCTTGTAG
>NW_011483358.1:13245-14079 GCF_000754665.1 Bison bison bison
AATCCCAGGGACGGGGGAGCCTGATGGGCTGCCGTCTCTGGGGTCGCACAGAGTCAGACACGACTGAAGCGACTTAGCAGCAGCAGCAGCATGAGAAAAGGCAAAGCTTTTTCATTTTTTGTTCAATATTTGTTTTGTGGGGTTTTTGGTTATTTTTGTTTTGATTGGAATAAAAACTCCTAAGGCTGCCTAATGTTTTCAGATGAGCTTCTGTTTGCTGATTTAATCTTATCAGCAACAGAAAGACTACTAAATAGACTAGGAAGCAAGGGCTCCTGGAAATTGGGTGGGGAGGGAGTAGTAGGAGGGCTTCAAAGGTACTTCATATACAACCTGAAAGAAAAGCCATTAGGAGTTTGGGATTCACACCACTTTATATAAAATACATAAACAAAAAGGACCTACTGTATAACACAGGGAACTCTACTCAATATCTTATAATAACCTATAAGAGAAAAGAATCTGAAAAGGAATATATGTATATATGATGTATTTATATGTGTGTGTATATAACTGAATCACTTTGCTGCACACTTGAAACTAACATTGTAAATTAACTACATCTCAATTTTACAAAAAGAAAAGAAAATCCAGGACAAGAAGCTGAACTGACAATTATTACTCACCACCTAACAGCAAAACCCAGGGAAAACTAACATTTTGCTAGGCATACTCCTCCTATTTTTCCAGTTCACTCCATTTTCTCTACCCCCTTGGGGTTAGGACTATAAGTAACAGTGAGGGAAAGGACAGGACTAGGCATATTGAGAGGGCAGAGAAGTTAAGCCTGTGAGGGGAAATACGCCTGAATTTGATAACAAAGGAAGGGAGATG
>NW_011483358.1:14179-15125 GCF_000754665.1 Bison bison bison
TATTCTCATCTAAAGCTTAAGAAACAGAAGTGGACTGCTGGCACCCAAAACACAGGAGCTAAGAGGACCCACCCACTCAAGCTGCAACTCGTGCTCCCCAGAGGAGAGGGAAAACATTTGGGAATTGAGAGGCTGAATGAAAGGTGTTTCCTAATATCTTCTGCTCGCAATAAAAAGGGGATTTTCTTTTTCCCATTTTAAAATCTCACGATAAGGAAAGAGAATGGATACCCAGAGAAAATAAGCCAAGCCTTCCTCCCTACCCTTACCTCCCTGCCATGGCTCACACTTTACAGCAGTGGTTCTCACAGTGCATCAGAATCACCTACAGAGTTTGTTGAAACCCGCTGGGTCCCAACCCCAGGGTTTCTGACTCAGTAGTTCTGGATGGGACCCAAGAATTTTCATTTCTAACAAGTTCCTAGGTGCTACTGCTCCTGCTGGTCCCACATCCCACTTATGAGAACTGCTGCTCCTCAAGAGAGCTGATGGAAGTCACCAGGAGGTCCCTAGCTCAGGTAATGTGAGGCTTTGAGGCTTGAGCTTGGGGATCATGAGGGCTGATATGGGATCCAAGTCCCAGGATGGTTAGCGAACCACCAGCAAAGTGAAGTGAAATAGAAACCGCTGGATGTCAGTTTTCATATGTTATCACAAAGTAAATGCTTGAAATTGGTGAGTTGTGCTTTTTTTTTTTAAGTTGAGGATAATAAACATTTCTTGAGCATCTGTTATGTCAGCCTCTGTTTTAGGTTCTTTAATCTAATCTTTGTTTTTTTCGTCTTTTTAAAAATTTTTATTGAATTATAGTTGATTTACAATGTTGTGTTAATTTCTGCTGTACAGCAAAGTGACTCTATTATACACATATATACATTCTTTTTCATATTCTTTTCCATTCTGGTTTATCACAGGATATTGAATATAGTTCCCTGTGATATATAGT
>NW_011483358.1:17277-19917 GCF_000754665.1 Bison bison bison
TCCTGCCAGTTTTTCTTTCTATGGGTGGAGTTAGCAGCACCAACTGCCGCTAGGAAAATTCTCAAGTTGTCACATGCATTTTGGTCTCTGGCCTCTAGGAAGAAAGGTAGCCTGAAGGGTCTGATGCCGTGTGCCCTCTGAGCCTGGAAATTAGTCAATAAATTGTTCACAACCACGAGCAAAGAGCAATGCTTCTCCTGCAGATTCTGCCACATTATCGCTTGAGTGTAGGCAAAGCTGTGGGGTTACCATGGCAAAGATAATGGACAGTCATGTTGAAAGTCAATTATAAAAATTCAGTGTAATGTGAGGACTCTGACCCAGGATACACCACAGTGACTAGCGTGAGGCTCTGCCCCTGCATCCTTCCAAGCATCTAATTCAGGCCTGTCTGAGTGAGGAAGTGGACTCTTCTTACTCATATTTTCTGTTGTTGTTGAAAAGCTAGAAATTAGAAATGGCTCCAGGATAGTCACAGATTTCTAGCTTTCACTTAAGAGAGAGAG
Organism: Bison bison bison; assembly: GCF_000754665.1. Lineage (NCBI taxonomy): Eukaryota > Metazoa > Chordata > Mammalia > Artiodactyla > Bovidae > Bison > Bison bison. The sequence continues at coordinate 17,784 of NW_011483358.1, forward strand.
AGAGAAAGAAAGAAATTGCAGTCTCAAAAATACACTGCTGCTGTACCGCCAAGAAGGGAGTTGAAATGACAAAAGATTTCAGGCCTGAGAGCATATGTGCCCCTTGCAGGGAGCTCGTTCCTGACCTGAGCAGCCCACCCTCTGGAAGTTGCTCTGGCAATGCTGAGAGAAGGCATCAGGGGAAAGCCTTATTTCCTGGCTCCATTAGCACCCCAAAGCCTCTGGATAAAGTAACCGAGTCACAGACTGACACACGTGAGAGATGCTGCTGCTTTGAGGCCTTAGAAACACAAAATCATTGTTGCCCCAACATCAGAGCAAGATCAACAAACACCATTGTCTCCCTGTATCCCTGGACTTTGTTATATCCAAGACTTGACATGGCTTGGCTGCCTTTTCTGCACTTGAGTTTTTTTTTCAATTATTATTCTAATAGAAAGAATATGTGTGCGTGCTCAGTCGTTTCAGTTGTGTCCGACTCTTTGTGACCCTATGGACTGTAGCCCACCAGACTCCTCTGTCCATGGGACTCTCTAGGCAAGAAAACTGGAGTGGATAGCCATGCCCTCCTCCAGGGAATCCTCCTGATGCAGGGATTGAACTAGGGTCTCCTGCATTGCTGGCAGATTCTTTACCACTGAGCCATCAGGGAAGCCCCCCAAAATAGTGTGTATATATATATATAAAATGGAATCACTTTGCTGTATACCAGAAACTAACACAACATTGTGAATAAACTATGCTTCAGTAAAATATATAAATAAATTCAAAGTGTTATTCTCTTAGCAGATATAGTTTACTAAGAGCTTATGTACATGGTCTGTGCCTCAGTTTTCTCATCTGCAAAATGGAGATAATACATTCCTCATAGGATGGTTTTGAAGCTTCAGTGAGTTAATAAATGCAAAGTGTTTAGAACAGTTTCTGGACCATAATTAACATTTAATTTTAGGTATTATTGTCATAGTATTATTTAGTTATTACTATTATAAATACTACCACTTCAATATCATATCAGGTATAATTGAAAGTCAATTATAAAAACTCAGTGTAATGTGAGGACCCTGACCCAGGATATACCATAGTGACTGGTGTGAGGCTGTCTCGTGACTGGTCCTGGATAAGATGAGATTCTCTGCCCCAGAGGGGCTGCAAGTATGGCAAGAGAGAGGCAGAGGCATAAACAATGAATAGCAAAATCTATTGTGTGATGTCTGCTGAATCAAAGGTATCCAGAGTAATCTAGGCAAGTAGGAGGAGAGGAAGATGCAGGGAATGGGGCCACAGATGACTGGGGTATGTGCTCACTGAACCTGATAAGAAGAGTATGCAAAAGGTCAGGAAAGCCTTACAGGGCCCCATGAAAGGGTATGAACAGTCTTTTGTTATCCAGGTTGTCAATCTTCCCTGAGCTAGAGATGCACAAATTCAATCCACTCTGCCAAACACTTGTAACCAAAGGGCAAAGGATCAGTAGGGGCCCCACGGGGTCTGACCAAAACCATTCACCTCAGTAAAGGGTACAGTGTGCCTCACCAGGGAATACAATCAGAAGGAACTAACCTGTGAGTCTTCACATGAACTTTGATGATTTACCCCCCACCCAAAATTTCCATGAACCTGAAGGTCTTGCAGACAGGAAGTATTCAGCTGTTGCTGCCAAAACATCATGGGATTGGAGGTGGGACTTGCACCTCCAATGGTGTGTGGCTGTATAAGGAGTCCAGCAATGCTCTCCCCAGAAATACAGTGATAAACCTGGGGTAACTGTAAAAACAACAATAAATTGAGAGGCACTTATTCAGTAAAATCTACTGAAGCTCAGTGAGAACAATGGGAATATTTGAGCTAGGGGCTGCTCCCACCCCAGCCTGTTCTGTATTAGGGAAAATCTATGCTGTATGGGCATTCCCTGGTGACTCAGACCATAGAGTCTGCCTGCAGTGTGGGACATCTGGGTTCAATCCTTGGGTTGGGAAGATCCCCTGGAGAAGGAAATGGCAACCCACTCCAGTATTCTTGCCTGGAAAATCCCAGTATTCTTGCCTGGAAAATCCCACGGATGGAGGAGCCTGGCAGGCTACATACCATGGGGTTGCAAAGAGTTGGACACAACTGAGCCTTCACTTTCATG
>NW_011483358.1:23201-23956 GCF_000754665.1 Bison bison bison
GATAATCACGATGGTGTGATCACTGACCTAGAGCCAGACATCCTGGAATGTGAAGTCAAGTGGGCCTTAGAAAGCATCACTACGAACAAAATGACAGACCAGACAGAAATTCAGTAGGGTGATCCAGGAAAAAGATAGGCAAAGAGTGCCCTGCTAAAATCATATTCAGGCCTGGTGCTCCTGAAAACTGCATGCATACACAGGACTGGCCCTCTTAGGAGCATCCAGAAAGGGCACTTGTGAACTTCCAGTCTTTGAACGAATGTGAAAAGTAAAAGTGTTAGTCGCTCAGTCGTGTCTGACCCTTTGCCACTCCATTGACTGTAACCGGCCAGGCTTCACTGTCCATGGGATTCTCCAGCCCAGAATACTGGAGAGGGTTGCCATTTCCTTATCCAGGGTTTCTTCCCAACCCAGGGATCAAACCTGGGTCTCCTGCACTGCAGGCAGATTCTTAACCATCTGAACCACTAGGGACTGAATGTGGAATATAATTCTAAAGTCTCCAAACTTTGAAAAGAGTCCTCAAGCCATACACACATTGAACAGCAAAGGGTGGAAGGTTTATTGGCTCAGGGGGCATAAGCTCAATCTCTGGCCAATCACTGACTGACCAACAAGCTCTGCTGAGCATGGATGACCTCCAGGATGCTAGGCTTAAAATAAGAATAAGGAAAATAGTGAGCAGTTACATCATAAGCTGCACATTGCAAGAGAAATCGATTTTACAGAATTTGTCCAGGCAAGTCACTAAA
>NW_011483358.1:24056-25035 GCF_000754665.1 Bison bison bison
AAAAATAAGCAAACACACAACATAAAATGAGCAACAAGAATAAGAAGAGGGAGGGCAGGAGGGAAGTGGACCAGCATAATCAGAATCCAGAGTTAATACAACATACTCTATAACATGTAAAATTTTCACCAGAATGGTAGGATAGTCCCACAAAAAAGCAGGAAACTGTGACCCACGCAAAAGGCAAACCAGGCAATAGAAGCTGCCACTGAGGGGGACAAGATGTTGGACTTAGTAGAAAAAGACTTCAAAGCAGCTATTATAAATAGGTCCAAAGAACAAAGGAAAGAAGCATGTTTAAAAAAATAAAGATATGATGACACGGTTCCTGAAATAAAGAATAGCAATAAAGAGATACACATTTTTTAAAAGAACCAAAGAGAAAGTATACCATTGAAAAGTACAATAACTGAAATGAAAAAGTTACTAAAGGAGCTCAACAGTTGATGCGAGCCAGAAGAAGAAAGAATCAGAGAGATTAAAGATACATCAAAAGAGATTATGCAATATGACGAAGAAAAAAAGGAAATAATGAAAAAAAAAAAGGAAATAATGAAGAAAATGAACAATTTCGGAGACAGCAGAGACTCCGTTAAGCACACAAACATATGAATAATGGGCTGGGAAGAAAGGAGAGGGACAAAAGGGCAGACATAATATTTAGAGAAATCAATGGCTGAAAGCTTTCCAAATTTTATGAAAAACTCCTAATTTTCAATGCTGAAATTCAATCAAGAAAATCAATATATACCAAAGAATTGAAAGCAGTCTCTCGAAGAGATAATGGTAAACCCATGTTCATAGCAGCATTATTCAAAATAGCTAAAACATGGAAGCAACCCAAGTGTCCACTGATAAATAAGTGAGTAAGCAAAATGTGGTATATCTATACAAGAGTATTATTCAGCTTTAAAAAGGAGTGAAATGCTAGCATATGCTGTAACAGAGATGAACGTTGAAGACATTATGCTAAGTGAAA
>NW_011483358.1:26856-26978 GCF_000754665.1 Bison bison bison
CTTCACACTCCAGGATGTCCTGCTCTAGGTGAGTGATCACACCATTGTGGTTTTCTGGGTCATTAAGATCTCTTTTGTATAGTTCTGTGTATTCTTGCCACCTCTTCTTAATATCTTCTGCT
>NW_011483358.1:28068-28820 GCF_000754665.1 Bison bison bison
AAGTGTCTTTTAATTTCATGGCTGCAGTCACCATCCACAGTGATTTTGGAGCCCAAGAAAATAAAGTCTTTCACTGTTTCCATCGTTTCCCCATTTATTCACCATGCAATGAAGGGACCAGATGCCATGATCTTCGTTTTTTGAATGTTGAGTTTTAAGTCACTTTTTTCACTTCTCTTTCACTTTCATCAAGAAGCTCCTTGATTCCTCTTCACTTTCTGCCATAAGGGTGGTGTCATTTGCATATGTGAGGTTATTGATATTTCTCCCAGCAATCTTGATTCTAGATTGTGCTTCGTTCAGCCTGGCATTTCACATGATGTACTCTGCATATAAGTTAAATAAGCAAGGTGACAATATACAGTCTTGACATACTCCTTTCCCAGTTTGGAACAAGTCTGTTGTTCCATGTCCAGTTCTAACTGTTGCTTCTTAACCTGAATACAGATTTCTCAGGAGGTAGGTCAGGTGGTCTGGTATTCCCATCTCTTGAAGAAGTTTTCACAGTTTGTTGTGATCTACACAGTCAAAGGTTTTAGTGTAGTCAATGAGGCCGAAGTAGATATTTTTCTGGAATGCTCTTGCTTTTTCTATGATCCAACAGATGTTGACAATTTGATCTCTGGTTCCTCTGCCTTTGCTAAACCCAGCTTGAACATCTGAAGTTCATGGATCATGTACTGTTGAGGTCTGGTTTAGATAATTTTGAGCATTATTTGCTAGTGAATGAGATGAGTGCAATTATGCAGTAG
>NW_011483359.1:0-376 GCF_000754665.1 Bison bison bison
CAAGTTGGGTTTATTCCAGGGATGCAAGGATTCTTCAATATATGGAAATCAATCAAGGTGATACACCATATTAACAAATTCAAATGTAGAAACCATATGATCATCTCAGTAGATGCAGAAAAAGCCTTTGAAAAAATTCAGCACCTATATATGATTAAAACTCTTCAAGAAATGAGCCTAGAAGGAACCTATCTCAACATAGTATAGGCCATATATGATAAGCCTACAGCAACAGCTTATTTAACTTTATCAAAGTGCCCCAACATTCAAATCATGGGTGTCCCAGAAAAAAGAACACAGAAGGAAAAGACATGAGAAAATATTTGATGAGATTATAATTGAAAATTTCCCTAAATGGGGAAGGAAATAGCCATCC
>NW_011483359.1:4657-5099 GCF_000754665.1 Bison bison bison
GATGTTTTTCTGGAACTTTCTTGCTTTTTCTGTAATCCAATGGATGTTGGCAATTTGATCCCTGGTTCCTCTGCCTTTTCTAAAACTTGAACATCTGGAAGTTCACGTATTGCTGAAGCCTTGCTTGGAGAATTTTAAGCATTACTTTACTAGCATGTGAGATGAGTGCAATTGTGCAGTAGTTTGAGCATTCTTTGGCATTGCCTTTCTTTGGGATTGGAATGAAAACTGACCTTTTCCAGTCGGGTGGCCACTGCTGAGTTTTCCAAATTTGCTGACATATTTAGTGCAACACTTTCACAGCATCATCTTTCAGGATTTGAAATAGCTCAACTGGAATTCCATCACCTCCACTAGCTTTGTTCATACTGATGCTTTCTAAGGCCCACATGACTTCACAGTCCAGAATGTCTGGCTCTAGGTGAGTGATCACACCGTCGTG
>NW_011483360.1:0-416 GCF_000754665.1 Bison bison bison
AAACCCAGGTCTCCCACATTGCATGAGGATTCTTTACCATCTGAGCCACGAGGGAAGCCCATATTATTTTTAGGATCTTAAAAACAAGTATTTACTGCTCCTTTTAATTCCAAATATTATAAGTATTTATACTTATAATAGTATAATCATAGTTGTTACTCTTGTACTTAGTTCGTAGGTATCTAGTTATAAGACATTATAAGAGACATGAGTAATATATCACTTATTTTTATGCTATAAAAGCCCAACTAATACCAAAACTCATCCCCTCAATGATACTTATGTTGGCATATTATTTTCTGCAGGTAAGAAGCAAAAAAATAAAAAACATATTCAAGGAGCAATTTAAATAATTTCATGGTTAAAAATAGAACTCTTAAATACTAATGGCTCATATTCAATAAATATTTCTAAAT
>NW_011483360.1:1203-1701 GCF_000754665.1 Bison bison bison
TTGTTCTTTCCTCATGATAATCACTATCACATTCATTTATATATTCCCTTAATACAGTTAATACTCGAACCATTCGAACAGCTTCCTGTCTCGCACAATTAATACTGTCTTTGTCACCATCCAAAACACATAAAGTGTCATAGGAGGCTTTCAAACGATCAAAGCAAGACTGAATGAAGTCTTCATGGATCACCACCTACAAATAATGGGCCAAATACAGACAGTTCAAGCTTTATATAATTAAAGATGGGAACAATTAACTTAAAGGTAGATCTCATTTAACCATAATCATATTTAACAAGAGTTTATACTGATAATAAAACACACTGTGGTTGCCAAAGTGGGGAGAGAGGTTAGGGGAGGGAAGGACTGGGATTAGCAGAAATAAACTATTATATATGGAATAGATAAACAACAAGGCCCTACTGTATAGCACAGTAGCATAGCATATTCAATATCCTGTGATAAACCATAATGGAAAAGAATATGAAAAAGACG
>NW_011483360.1:4228-5593 GCF_000754665.1 Bison bison bison
AAATATATATAATATTGTAAGTTAAAACAGTGCTGATAAAGTATACATTCATAAGCCTTTCTAAATAAAGTCTTCTTTTCTCCTATATTAGCATTAAGTGTATAATAAGCTAAATTAATACTGAAAAGAAATAGAGGTCTACATTAAATTAAAAAGGGGAAGAAAATAATTTTCATGGAGAGGCATGAAAGATTTCTATGGTTAGTGCACTTACATTCTAAACACATCGGGGGCAGACAGATTCTAAGCCAAGAGAAAAGGAGTATCAGTGGCAGAAGGAGGGGAGGTGGAGGGAGAGAGAGATGAAAAAGTCCAAAGACAGATGACATAGTAAGATAAAGATGAACTATCTCTAGCTCCTAGGACAAGCATCAGAGCAGCATATATACATATAATTTATATGTAAAATTGTGATTTCTTACCTATTTGAAAAAACTATATCACATACACAGTTTATCAAGTTCCCACTTCTCACTTACCCTCCAAAGGTAGTCTAATCCAATTAGTTCCAAATCATCCATCATATATGCTCTCCTTTTGGCTACCAGTTTTCCTTCCCGACAATTCACAGCTTTGAAGAATCGTTCAAAACATTTCATCCCATTTTCAGTCAACAAGGATGGATCAAGCTGAAGTACATTGCTTTCAAAGAAGTCCTTATTAATATCAGGATCCAAGTCTGGTTCATCCCCCATCAACTTGGAATACCACTTAAAACAGGCTTCACGATCACAAAGGTAAACTGCATTCTCTGCTAAGCATTTCCATATTTGTTTTGCCTGAGGAGCGCATAGCCACAGTTGGCCATCCTTTAATAAAAATCTTGAAAAACATAAAATTAGCAGTTAGATCTACATAATTTTTATCCTGAAAGGCAATCTATCTGTATATATGGGAAATAATCCACTTATCACAACTATATTTTAACTACAGGTAAAAGGATGTCAGTTCTTATCAGCATCTTAAAATAATTTATTTCGTAATTTTTATCTATTACTAAAAAATACTAGGTATTCATTCATTCAGCAAGCACATATTAAGCATCTACAATGTACCAAGAACTCTGCTACATCACTGGACCTAAACTAGGGGGGAAAAAAACCAAAACAAACCAAAACAAACCTTTGTTCTCTGTACACCTGAAAACACCGTAAATCAACTATATTTCAATAAAAACAAAAGGATATACAGTGGGAGAAAAAAAAAGATTTGTTCCCTGATTTGATCTCTGAAACCAGACAATGTTGAAAGTATGTTTAATAGGCTATCTGAGTTTTAGCATTCTGCTTATATGGTATCACTGGAGAAAGAGGTATTCTACTTATGTAACTTTCACAGATAAATCATAACACTGAAGAGTTAAAA
>NW_011483360.1:5693-7050 GCF_000754665.1 Bison bison bison
TATCTGCTGATGATCTGATCTAATAGTCATCACTCAGCACTTGGCCACATTGAACTGAGTAACATACATATGTCTTAAACTTTTTAATGTCAAAATTCAACGGGATGCTTATCAATTATTCAGTGGCATTCTCAGGGGTCTTTCTAGTTTGAGGACTATAGGTTTAGTTAAAGACAATAATGGTGAACTCTGTTTCACCTAGTTTCTTCAGTTAGCTTTCTTTTTCTTTTAGCATTCATCCACCCACCCTGTCTGGCGCATCTCCGAATGACAGAATGAACATCTCGTTTTATTCTGAAAAACTTAACACAATTTTTAGCTAATCTAAGGGTGCCTCTTTACCCAATTACAGAGTAAGGTGAATGTATTTAAGGTTCCCTTTTCATTTCAAAGCATTTTGAGTTATTAATTCCAGTGTCTTTGACATTTTCATAAGACTGTTAAGCTTAAAGAGGGCTTTCTAGCAGCTGTCCTACCTAACCCTGTCACCCTGTCTAATTTACAGACAGGAAACTGAGGTTCAATGTGATAAAATACAACTGTTTTCATTTTTGGGTTGTGTGTGTGTCTTCTTTTTCTTTTTGCTTTCTTTAAGCAAAAATTCCATTTGGAAGGGCACTGTATAAAAAATAAAAGCAGAGCTGCTCCAACTGTTGGGAAGAGGAGGAAAGAAGTGAGAAAGGGGGATAAAACTTCCACTGCTCGTCCAGAAATCTTGGAGGAAGCTCCTCAGAAGCCCTAAGGCTCCAAAGTAGGTTTGAAAAAATCACTTGTCTAATAGAAAGGGCAAAGACTGAAGCTGGATACACCTAGTTGAGTAGTGTAACCAACTATATACCGGGCTGCATGATTTCAAACATAGCTTTAAGCCATGTGAATCTCAGTTTCCTTATTAATCAAATGGGGATAATACCTATCTCCCTGTGCTGCTATTAGGTTAAAATATAAAGTGAGTAAAGCTCAGTTCCTGTGCCTTCAGAGAACTGATGTAGGTCATATAGATAAGTACTAATAGAGCAGGGACTAAAACAGCTTCTGCAAAAGAGTTTATAACAACTCTTCTGTTCTAGGCAATCTAAAGGATACAACACACACCAATCAATAACAATGTCTTACTATGGCAATGATTCTCAATCTGGGGAGGAAGGTTCTTTCATTCAGATAATTGAAAAACCACACCCACACCCCCACCCCTCTACAACTCACAGAACCATTTTGCTTTAAACAAAGGCCAAATTTCTTTAACTCTGGTGTCTAGACTTTACCCTCAAGTTAAAATCTGAATGTAACTACTTATGCAAATATTTCCAAGTAAGCACATAATTCAATAACCATAAGCCTATAATTAATGCAGTCC
>NW_011483360.1:9483-11326 GCF_000754665.1 Bison bison bison
ACATGACTGTATCTACTTCCCAGCCTCACAGTTTGTGGGTCATAGTCTTCATGGTCTGCAAATTAAGAAAAATTGTGCATTATACACATGGTTACCCATATCATTGCTGACTTTAATCGAAGGAAAACAAGTCGTTAAAAGATCATTAATTCTTTATCATTAAAGGCAATTTGAAATTTACTTATTAGTCATAATTTCTATCCATCTTTTTACCCAACCAAAATAATCGTCCCTTTTTTCTAACCAAAAGAAAATGGTCTGTTAAATGTGTCATCAAAAATAATTCTTCATACAACCCTCTGTCCAATTTTCATATATAATGAAGTAATGTCTGATTACAGCATAAGATTGACCTGAATGGTCTATGAACTGACCACCAAGACAAACTTTTTTCTCTAATTTCCTTTCTGTTACATTGAAATGTCTTCATGGGAAAAAAAAATGTAGTTATAAAAAATTATATTATTAACTTTTATCTACTTTTATCTGGACATTACAGTAACACAAGATGCTCCTCTATATAATGAAGTTATCATACCATAATTATCACCACCATGTTGTTATGAAAGTCTTAGATAAATCTAAGAAAACCTACCCTTCTATCATGAGTATGAGTAGGTACTGGTCACAAGGTCTAGCCTAAATTGGAAATTCTTAAACAAAAAAGTTAAAAGCCAGTAAACCCTTTGATTTTACTTTCATTAGAGTATATCATACAACGGGGGGGAAAAAAAAGAGCCTCGGTGTTTGCAATGGAAGAGCAGAGCAAAAAAAAAAAAAAATCATCTTTAAAAGCACCTCCAGTCCTAAAAACATCTTGGAGAGTGTTTTCTGTTTTTGTTTTTTTAATTTATTAGAAAAAGTCATATGATCTGGAAATGTTCAGGTTGATTTGTGACTTAGAGCAGAAGAAAGCTGAAGCAAATGTTCTGAACAAGTGCTGTCAACCTCTCAGGAACAGTGGCATTTCTCCCAGAAAGCTGATGAAAGTTATGGAGGAATAAGAAACTGTGTAATTTCCCCTTAGCATTAATTATTGGTGTTTTCATAGCCTGAACCTTAAGGTACATGTGTGCTGGTGCCAAAGAGTTCTAAATGAGTGAGACCCTTAAGAAATAGTAACGGTAATCAATGTCTTCAAAAATAGTGAGGTTTTTTCTCTGAACAAAATCTTGTTCAGAGAAGAAACATTTAAAGATGGAAACATTTACGATGTTTAGAAACATCTTTTGATGCTTTGGTGAAGAAAAGCAGCCCAATGTATTACGACTATCTGCTTTCTACATCTACATATACTGCTATCTACCCAAAGTCCTAAACACATAGTCTACTCCCCCAAAATTCAATTTCATCAGTGCTCAAAGCACTAATTCTCAAGAGGTCTTCTCAAGAAACTGAACAGAATTCTCTTCCACTATGTCAGCAATTTTCTTTTTCAGAGCATCAAGGGATCTGAATAAACAATGGACTACCTCCACCCCCACCAAGGAGTTTACTCACAGCTTTGTTTACTTTGCAGGTTCTTTTTTAGTGGAAATTTTAATTTCAAAATTGAGCTTAAAAAATATTAGAAACCCTCATCACCTTTACCCATATCACCAGCTGTTTACATTTTGCCCTATTTGCTTGATGAGTCATTACATACATGCATGCATGTGTATAATTTTTCTAAACCATTTGAGAGTGAGCTGACAAGTCCCTAAATCCTGCAATGAGTATTTCCGAATAACAAAGACATTATCTTACATAACCACACAATTATCAAATTAACACTGATAAAATAACATTATCTAATCCAAGCCTTCTCAACAGCACATTATTGACATTTGGAGTGGATAATTCT
>NW_011483360.1:14760-15491 GCF_000754665.1 Bison bison bison
ATCCATGTAAGTTGCAAGGTTTTCTGCTACCAAAGTAACTAGGGCATGATTGTGCTGAAGTTGATTGATTAAGTCATGGCGATAGAATACATGGGGACTTCGCTGAGTTTGACTGAAACGAGAAGAACTTAACAATATAATTAGGCAATTAAATGCTGCTGTAATCAAAAGAGCTTATACAATCTAAATTCTTAGCTCCTAATTTAAAAACTTAAAATGGTTTCCTTCGTAACAGAATTAACTTGGCCATTTACTTTAATGATAATATTTAGCAATTTAAAAGAAAATAATCAATGCCTCAAAAATAAGACATTAATTCCATTATTCTTACTTTATACAAAAACTATGCATTAATATTTTCCAATTCACACCATGGGAAAAATCAATGATTGATGTCTTCTTCTATACTATATATAGTAGTACCTAGGTGCTTCTAACTTTACATGATTATCAGAGTTATAAAACAGAAACATTTCTTGTAACATTAGCACTACGAAGATTTATGTTGTAATTGTAGTGGAGATTTAATCAAAGAAAGGGCTTTCGTTAAAATTTTATTAGCCAAAGTACAGAATTCTCTCTTATTTCTAGCAAGTATGCCAATGTACTTTCAGTGGCGTGTTTTCTGTCTATTAATGTCATTCCTCATTTCATTTTGTCCCTCTTGCTTTGTTTGCCTTTTCACCAGTATCTACGCTAATCCATTAATTTTTCTTTCTTACAGATGTTAT
>NW_011483361.1:0-452 GCF_000754665.1 Bison bison bison
TTAAACCCATCATTTTTTCCCACAGGTCATATTTCAAAGGCCAGATCTTTCCCAAGGCCTGAGCTCTTCCTTGGCTACTTTCAACAAGCTATTTATTCACTAATCATTTAATAATCAACTCCAACCTACCATGCATTATGCTCAGGACTGGAAATGCAGAGGCCAGGAATCCTCTGTCCTTACCCCAAAGACCTCTCTCTGGCCACTTTCTAAATTTGCTAATTCAGATGTATACATTCTTAACTTTTCTCCCAGGAACAACCCCAAGGACAAAATCATATCTATTTTCTCAAATGGCTGCAAAGACCTGTGTCATCACTTGGTGTCATGTAATTCTTGGCTGAATTCATCTTTGAGCTCTGCTTCCTTCATGTAGCGGTCAGAGACAGACTCAAGAGTGTGGGGGTGTCTTTCTCATTAAATCTCTTCCCACTAAATTTCAGGGTGTTTTC
>NW_011483361.1:3018-5415 GCF_000754665.1 Bison bison bison
GGCTGCCGTCTCTGGGGTCCCACAGAGTCGGACATGACTGAAGTGACTTAGCAGCAGCAGCAGCAGCAGGAGTCAGATTATGCACCTCTGGGTGAACAAGCTTCCCACTGGAAGGGAAAATCTCCTTCCCATTGGGGCTAAACTGGCTCAAGTTACCTCTGAGCTGAACAAATACAGACCATGGTGGGAACAGCAGAGCTCCACAGGCCAGATCACAATGAGGATGGAAAAAGATGTTGCTAGAAGAGACATTAAGACTTCTCATCATAAGAAAAAAGATAACTTTAACTACATTAAGATGATGCATGTTAACTAAACTAATTGCAGTAACCATCTTGCAATAAATAGATATATCAGACCATTCTGTTGTACATCTACAACTTATCCAATGTTATAAGTCAATTATATCTCATTAAAACTGGTCCAGTACGTATGATCCAAATAGTAACACCACAAATGTAATTTTGACAAAGAGACCCAAGAGAAAAATAAACCATTAGAGTAAATAGCAAAATCAGCAGTTTTCCAACTGTTAGTTTGTTTACTCTGGAATAGTAAAAACATCGAAGTATTTCATTAAATATTTCTAAAAATAAAGCTTAATTATTTCCATGTAGTACAGTAAGTTAAACTGCCATATCAAAATGCTTTTTTCACTAGCACCTTAGTTAGAGGTAATTAAGTGTTTTAAAATAGCTTGTGATGCTAAAATCAGTTTGTCTTGAAATACTTTACTATCCCATGCTTACCTCCACTATGAACAAAAAGAAAGTGTTTTCCTTTTCCTATTGTACAAAAATGTTTTTCCCCATCCACCCAAAAAAGCAAAGTTGTACCCAGAAAGTTTGATTTATCAGAACTCTGAATTAGAGTTCCATAAACTATCAAAAAACAAACATGTTAAAAATTGAAACAAGGAAACATTTGGTTTATTTACGAATAAGTATCCAAACATATGTGTTGAAATTCCTTGAGTTTTCAAATCTTGGCCCAAAATATCTCAGAAAAGCAGATAAACCAAAGAGGTTTCTTGACATACATCTCTCTGAGTTGTAAATACTAGGAGAGTACCATTCCTTAAATAATTTTGGCACATTTAGCGTCAAGAACAACATTCAGAACAGAATCTGATTCTATTCCAATCAAGGTTACTGGTGAACACTAATTTTAATCAAATTATGCAAACTATTAATTTCTGAGAGCTTATTTATTAGTATTTATTCTGTTACAAAGTAAAAGAGATGGGAAGTGGGTGTTTTTGTCTAGTCAGCCCCAGGATACAAGAAAGCCAGGTCAGCTTGCAGGGTCCCGTGAAGACCCTGGAGCAGAGCCGTAACTAGGGAGATAGCCCACAACAGAAGCCAGTGGCTCAACACGATTTACACGTGTACATAAACCTTTATCCATAGTACTGCTTACTGGAGCAGGGCTGATAAAATGGCCTCCTTTCTTTTGTGACTTCTTCCCCTACTGCCAACATTCATAAACTCACATAATTCAGTAGCTGAGGTTACTTTAGCTCCTATGTTTTTGGGCCACATAAAGCAGTAGACAAGGCAAGAACTTCACGAGCAGAGTGAAACCTGGACCAACCCACTCAGAGGACAGAAAATATTTATTCTTGAAGAGATTATTGTGCAAGGGGGAAAAGTGGTCTGCAGAAAGCTGTTTACTGAGGCGCTGTTTATAATACTAGATAAAAAGAAATGAAAGCAAAATATGCATAAATGAGGGAACAGTTTATGTACATACAACCATACAATGCAGTACTGTGTGGTTATTAAAAGCTGAGCCATAGGTCTATATTTGTTGCATGAAATGATGTTCATGCAATAGAGATGCATGAAAGGAGCCAGCACATGTAAGGTGGTCCCATGTAAGTCAAACGAATACACAGAATGCATTTCTAGTATTGCAAAGAGCTATCTTACAGGAAGCAAAATGGTAATTCTGGTTATCCTGGGATACAATTTCTTGTGATCAGTATTCCCTTATTTTCACTTTTTGGTATTAAGCTTTTCTATAATGGGTATGTAAGATTTTTATAAAAATAATAAAGCTAGAGCACTACAGTGTAGTTTGAACCAACCAACCAAGTATACCCAGAGCAACATAGACGTATCTTAAGACACAGCACTGAGAATAAAAGAAATAAGCTGAATAAATATATAAGAAAATAGCAATTATGTAAATTAAAATGCATGCACATTTTACTAGAGCCTACTTGAATACAAAAAATACATATTATCCATTTTTAAATGATTACTCCTGGTGGAGGCTGGGGGAGGGGGAATGAGAGCATGAACTGGGGGAAAGAATATACTGATAAGTTAAGTGCCTGAATTATTTGTACTACTACCCAACTGCTACACCTGAGGTGCCCAAAATGTAGAGTGA
>NW_011483361.1:6468-7397 GCF_000754665.1 Bison bison bison
CTCTCTAGCATTCCTACCTCACATAATTGGGAAGGGGGAGAGCTAGACAAGAAGGAACATTTGTGATGATCATAGGTGTCACAGGTTCACTAAAAGACGGAGATTTCATTAGAAGATTATAAAAATGCTTCACCGCCTCCACACCTTATCATCATACCAACAGAGCTGTGGTATAATATAGTAGATTGACACTGCAAAAGCTGAAATATATCTTCTCTGAGACTTGGGGAAGTCCAAAGTCAACAGGGAAGACAAAAGCAAAGACACTAAAGGAATTTTGAAGCTTCTAGCACCTAAAGCCATTGCAAACAGGAAACAAAACCCAGCTTCTATCCAGATTAACTTAAATCCCCACACCAGAGGCCTTTCTACCTCAATGCTATTACTCAATACAACATATCCAACTTTTAATTTAAAAAGTACAAGTCATGTTAAAAAGCAAGAAAACCTGTCTGAAGAGACAAAGGCAGCATCAGAACCAGATTCAGATGTGATACAGAAGGACCTACCTGACAGGGTATTTAAAATATAACAATAACTAGTAGGATAAGCATGCTCATGGAAAGAATAGACAACAAGTAGGAACAGATGAGTAATGGAACAAGAGATATATAAAGAATCATTAAGAAATGCTAGAAACCAAAACCACTGCAAGGGACATAGGTAATGCCTTCAATGGACTCATCACTTGACTCAAAACAGTGCAGGAATCAGTGAGCTTGAAGGTCAATAGAAACTTCCCAAAATGAAATGCAAACAGAAAAAAAATTTCCATTTTTTTAAAAGATTTTTTTTTTTTCTCTATTTTTTGGCCATGCCACATGCATGTGGGATCTTAACTTCTCTGACCAGGGATCATACCCACATACATGACTTGCCTTGGAAGCACCAAGTCTTAACCATTGGACCACCAGGGAAGGCCACCCAAA
>NW_011483361.1:7497-9184 GCF_000754665.1 Bison bison bison
ACACACACACACACACACACACACACACCTAGGCATATCCTATTCAAACTGTAGAAAACCAAAGACAAAGAGAAAATTTAACAATAAGAGAAACTTAACAATAAAAACACCTCTAGAGGAACAAAAAACATAAATTACATTTGACTTCTCATTGGAACCCATGAAAACAAGAAAAGAATAAAGTGAAATATTTTAATTGTTAAAAGAAAAAAAATCACCAATATATATCCAGCAAAATTATCCTTCAAAAATGAACTAGCAATTACTCTACCCAGTAAAGCTCTCATTCAGATTTGACAGAGAAATCAAGTTTTACAGAAAGCAAAAGTTAAGAAAACTCAGCACTATAAGACCAGTTTTGCAACAAATGCTAAAAGAATTTCTCTAGGCAGGAAACACAGAGAATAAAAAGACCCAACAAAAAAAAAACCCCAAAATTAAGAAAACAGTACACATGGATAATTAAACATAAATACATTAAATGCTCCAACTGAAAGAAACAGACTGGCTAAATGGATAAAAAAACAAGACCCATATACATGTTGTCTACAACATACCCACTTCAGACCTAGGGACACAGGTTGAAACTGAAGGGATGGAAAATTATATTCCATGCATATGGAAATCAAAAGAAAGAAGGAGTAGTAACTCATATCAGATAAAATAGACTTTAAAATAAAAACTGTTACAAGAGACCAGGAAGGACACAACATAATGATTAAGGGATCAATCCAAGAAGAAGATATAACAATTATAAATATGCACTCAACATAGGAGCACCTCGATACATAAAGCAAATGCTAACAGCCATAAAAGGGGAAATCTACAGCAAAACCATAATACTGGGACACTTTAACACTCCACTTACACTAATGGATAGATCATCCAAACAGAAAATTAATATGGAAACGTAGGCCTCAAATGACACATTAGACCAAAATAGACCTGATTTATAGGGCATTCCATCCAAAAGCAGCAGAAATACACTTTATTCTCAAGTGCACACAGAACATTCTCCAGGATAGACCACATCTTGGGCCACAAGTCAAGCCTTAGTAATTTTAAAAAAATTGAAATTGCATCAAGCATCCTTTCTGACCACAATGCTATGAGATTAGAAATGCATTACAGGGAAAAAAAACTGTAAAAAAGCACAAATACATGGAAGCTAAAAATTATGCTACTAAATAACTGAGAGATCATTTAAGAAATCAAAGAGGAAATTTAAAAAATACCTAGAAACAAATGACAAAGAAAACATGACAACCTGGGACTTCCCTAGCGCTCCAGGGAAGTATCTGCCTTCCAATGCTGGGGGTGCAGGTTCAATCCTTGGTTGGAGAACTAAGACCCAGTAAGCCATAGGGCAACTGCAACTAAGTCTGCATGCCGCAACCAAGACCTGTGCAGCCAAACAAATAAAGAAATATCCTTTTTAAAGACAACCCAAAACCTATGGGATGCAGCAAAAGCAGTTCTTAAGTGAAATTTTTAGCGATACAATCCTACTTCAATAAATAAGAAAAATCTCAAACAGTCTACCTTACACCTAAAGAAACTCAAGAAAGAACAAACAAAACTCAACGTTAATAGAAGGAGAGAAATCATAAAGATCAGAGCAGAAATAAATGAAATAGAAATGAAAAAAAAATAACAGGAAAGATCAATAAAACTAAAAGCTGGTTCT
>NW_011483361.1:9762-12609 GCF_000754665.1 Bison bison bison
CATCACCTGATACCAAAACCAGACAAAGAGGCCACAAAAAAAATATTACAATCCAATATCGCTGATGAACATAGAATGCAAAATCTTCAACATAATACTAGCAAACCAATAGCAACAACACATTAAAAGGATCATATGCCATGGTGGTATTTACTCCAGGGATACAAGGCTTTGTCAATATATGCAAATCAATCAGTGTGATACACCATATTAACAAATTGAAGAATAAAAACCATATGATCATTTCAAAAGATGCAGGAAAACTTTTTGACAAAATTCAATACCCATTTATGATTAAAAAATAAATCCTCCAGAAAGTGGGCCTAGAGGGAACCTACCTCAACATAATAGGTAGGTTGTCCTACCTCATGTAGGACAAACCCACAGCAAACATTCTCAATGGTGAAAAGCTGAAAGCATTTCCTCTAAGATCAGGAATAAGACGAGGGTGCCCACTCTCACCACTATTATTCAACATAGTTTTGGAACATTTAGCCATGGCAATCAGAGAAAAAAAAAGAAATAAAAGGAATCCAGATTGTCAAAGAAGCAGTAAAACTGTCACTGTTTTCACATGACATGATACTATACATAAAAAATCCTAAAAGATGCCACCAGAAAACTACTAGAGCAAATCAATGAATTTAGTAAAGTTGCAAATTTAGTAAAGATACAAAATTAATACACAGAAACATTTTGCATTTTTAAAGCTAACAACAAAAGATCAGAAAGAGAAACTAAGGAAATAATCCCATTTACAACTGCAACAAAAAAATAAAATACTTAGGAGTAACCTACCCAAGGAGGCAAAAGACCTATATGTAGAAAACGATAAGATAGTGATGAAAGAAATAAAAGACAACACAAAGAGATCCAGAGATATGCCATGTTTTTGAATTGGAAGAATAAATATTGTGAAAATGGCTATACTAATCAAAGCAATCTACAGATGCAATACAACCCCTATAAAATTACCAATGGTACTTTTCACAAAACCAGCACAAATGATTTTACAATTTCTATGGAAACAAAAAATGACCTAGAGTAGCAAAAGCAATCTTGAGGGGAAAAAATGAAAAAATGAAGCTGGGGTAATCAAATTAGCCTCTCTGACTTCAGACTATACTACAGAGCTACCGTGATCAAGACAGTATAGTAATGGCACAAAAATAGAAATAAAGATAAATGGAATAGGATATAAGCCCAGATATAAACCCTCACACCTCAACATAATAAAGGCCATATATGGTCATATAATCTATGACAAAGGAGGCAAGAATATATAATGGAGGAAAGATAGTCTCTTCAATAAGTGTTGCTGGGGAAAAAAATGAACAGCTACATGTAAAAGAATGAAATTAGAACACTCCCTAACACTATATACAAAAATAAACTCAAAATGGATTAAAGATCTAAATGTAAGGCCAGATACTATAAAACTCTTAGAGGAAAACACAGGCAGAATAGTGACATATAATGCAGCAAGGTCTTTTTTGAGGATTCCCTGGAGAAGGAAATGGCAACCCACTTCAATACTCTTGCCTGGAGAATCCCATGGATGGAGAATCCTGGTGCAGGCTACAGTCCATGGGGTCACCAAGAGTCGGACACGACTGAGCGACTTCACTTTCTTTTCTTTCTTTCTTTTCTAAAGTAATGATAATAAAAGCAAATATAAACAAATGGGATCTAATTAAACTTAAAAGCTTTTGCACAGCAAAGGAAATCATAAATAAGATGAAAAGACAGTCCTCAGAATTGAGAAAATATCTGCAAATGAAGCAAATGACAAAAGATTAATCTCTAAAATATACACACATCTCATGCAGTTCACTATCAAAAAACAACCCAATCACCTCCAGTCCTGTCTCAGCGACTGTTAGCAGATTATGAGCCATCAGCTCCTCTGGGGCTGGCTGTAGGATAAAACTCTCACCACAGGACAGAGTGCATTGAGCACCATGAGACAGTGTTGGTCAGCCAACTCTGAGGATGCCCAGGAATTCAGGGACGTGGAGAGGACCAGTGAGACTCTGACCAAGGACTTCCACCAGCATTTGGTGGAGGGTGGGAAGGAGCCGTTGAACCCCTCCAAGCTAAGGGGCCTGATCACCCAGCAGCTGCCCCACCTCATGCTGAGCAACTGTGGGCTGGAAGAGAAAACTGCCAACTTGGGCAACTGTAACAACTCTAAACTGGAGTTTGGGAGTTTCTGGGAGCTGTTTGGAGAAGCAGCCAAGAGTGTGAAGCTGGAAAACACTGTCCAGGGGAGTTGAAAACCATCCCCTGGAATTCTGGGTGGGTTGGGTGGGATGCTGGAGAAAAAGGGACCTTAGACTTTTGTCCTGTGGGTTTGGAAATAAGACTCCTCTTTCCACCTCACCCCCAAAAATAACCCCGTCAGTAAATGAGTGGAAGACCTAAATAAACATTATCTCCAAAGAAGACATACAGATGGCCAACAAACACATGAAAATATGCTCAACATCATTAATTTTTAGGGAAATGCAAATCAAAACTACAAAGAGGTATCACCTCACACTGGTCAGAATGGCCATTATCACAAAATCTACTAACAATAAATGCTGGAGAGGGCGTGGAGAAAAGGGAACCCCTCTTACACTGTTGGTGGGAATGTAACTTGATACAGCCATTATGGAGAACAGTGTAGAGGTTTCTTAAAAAACTAAAAATTGAACTACCATGTAAACCAACAATCCTACTGCTAGGCATACATCCAGAGAAAATTGTAATTCAAAAAGACACATGCACCCCAATGTTCATTGCAGCACTATTTACAATAGCCAGGACATGGAAACAACCTAGATGCCCATCAACAGAGGAATG
>NW_011483361.1:14885-15322 GCF_000754665.1 Bison bison bison
ATTCTTTGAAACATATAAACTACCAAAACTCACACAAGTAGAAATAGATACAAACCTCTTTAGATGAGTCATTAAAGCAAGTGAATGAATAAAATAGTCTTCAAAAAAAAAAAAAAGAAGTCACCAGGTCCAGATGGTTTACTGATAAATTCTACCAAGCATTTAAGGAAAAAATTATACCAATATTTCCCAGAGGGAGGGAACACTTCCTAACTCATTCTATGAGGCCATCATTTCCCTATACCAAGATGACATTATATAAAATGAAAACTATGGACCAGGTGACATTCAGTTCAGTTCAGTCGCTCAGTCATGTCCGACTCTTCACAACCCCATGGACTGCAGCACACCAGACTTTCCTGTCCATCAGCGACTCCCAGAGCTTGCTCAAACTCATGTCCATTGAATCAGTGATGCCATCCAACCATCTCATCCTC
>NW_011483362.1:0-1071 GCF_000754665.1 Bison bison bison
GAAATCCCAGGGCTGATCTTCAGAATGCACTGGTTGGATCTCCTTGAAGTCCAAGGGACTCTCAAGACTCTTCTCCAACACCACAGTTCAAAAGCATCAATTCTTCGGCGCTCAGCCTTCTTCACAGTCCAAATCTAACATCCATGCATGACCACAGGAAAAACCATAGCCTTGACTAGACGAACCTAGTTGACAAAGTAATGTCTCTGCTTTTCAATATGCTATCTAGGTTGGTCATAACTTTCCTTCCAAGGAGTAAGCGTCTTAATTTCATGGCTGCAGTCACCATCTGCAGTGATTTTGGAGCCCAAAAAAATAAAGTCTGACACTGTTTCCACTGTTTCTCCATCTATTTCCCATGAAGTGATGGGACCGGATGCCATGATCTTCGTTTTCTGAATGTTGAACTTTAAGCCAACTTTTTCACTCTCCACTTTCACTTTCATCAAGAGGCTTTTTAGTTCCTCTTCACTTTCTGCCATACGGGTGGTGTCATCTACATATCTGAGGTTATTGGTATTTCTCCCAGCAATCTTGATTCCAGCTTGTGTTTCTTCCAGTCCAGCATTTCTCATGATGTACTCTGCATATAAGTTAAATAAACAGGGTGACAATATACAGCCTTGACGAACTCCTTTTCCTATTTGGAACCAGTCTGTTGTTCCATGTCCAGTTCTAACTGTTGCTTCCTGACCTGAATACAAATTTCTCAAAAGGCAGATCAGGTGGTCTGGTATTCCCATCTCTTTCAGAATTTTCCACAGTTCATTGTGATTCATACAGTCAAAGGTATTGGCATAGTTAATAAAGCAGAAATAGATGTTTTTCTGGAACTCTCTTGCTTTTTCCATGATCCAGCGGATGTTGGCAATTTGATCTCTGGTTCCTCTGCCTTTTTTAAAACCAGCTTGAATGTCAGGAAGTTCACGGTTCACATATTGCTGAAGCCTGGCTTGGAGAATTTTATGCATTACTTTACTAGCATGTGAGATGAATGCAATTGTGTGGTAGTTTGAGCATTCTTTGGCATTGCCTTTCTTTGGGATTGGAATGAAAACTAACCTTTTCCAG
>NW_011483362.1:1709-2095 GCF_000754665.1 Bison bison bison
GTCACATCCACAGCTGGGTATTCTTTTTACTTTGGCTCCATCCCCTCATTCTTTCTGGAGTTATTTCTCCACTGATCTCCAGTAGCATATTGGGCACCTACTGATCTGGGGAGTTTCTCTTTCAATATCCTATCATTTTGCCTTTTCATACTGTTTATGGGGTTCTCAAGGCAAGAATACTGAAGTGGTTTGCCATTCCATTCTCCAGTGGACTACATTCTGTCAGATCTCTCCACCATGACCCGCCCAACTTGGGTTGCCCCACAGGCATGGCTTAGTTTCATTAGACAAGGCTGTGGTCCTAGTGTGATTAGATTGACTAGATTTCTGTGAGTATGGTTTCAGTGTGTCTGCCCTCTGATGCGCTCTTGTAACACATACCATCT
>NW_011483362.1:3433-6521 GCF_000754665.1 Bison bison bison
TTTATTTTACCTGTTTTAAACTAATTTACATCCCTATCATAAAACTAGTTTTGGAGTTTCACTTTTTGTTGTTATGAATGATTTCCAACACACAGTCAAATTGTAAACTAATATAAAGAACACCAGGGTCAGTATAACTACAAATTAATATTTTAAAGCATAGCCACAATTTTTATTTTTAAAAATTTTAGTTGATTTTGGAGCAGAGTTGGTTTTCAATATTGTGTTAGTTTCAGATATACAGCAAAGTGACTCAGTTATATATATCCATATATCTATTTTTTAATTGTTTTCCCATTTCTGTTACTAGAGTATTGAACAGTGTTCCCCCTGCTATGACAGCAGGTCCTTACGTTTCATATATTTTAGAAACTCAGATCCCTCATCTCTCCATGTCATGGACACTACTGCTCATCTTTGGCATCTCCTCCTGAGGCATATCCCGGGAAAGACTATGATGCTGAAAAGCGCTTAGAAGAGACGGGAACTGAGCAGAGAAGGGTCCTATTAAGTCCATCTAGTGAATTTTCTCTTTTTCAGATCTTCAGTGTCCTTACAGATGTTTGACTTTACACATATAAAAATGGAGAAACATGATGTGGATGTGCCTATTTTTTTTTTTCTTTGTATTTCTAAAAAAACATTTAGGCTATATTATTATGACATGTCAAGCATTGAGCTAGTATAATTCCTTTTAACATTTATCATTTCTATCCCTTCTATGATGTATAAAGTCTAGAAGTCAAATTTGTCTGATATTCACATATATTAGGCAGTATTTTTTTTTAATTTTTTTGGTTATGGCTATTATGTATATTTTGACTCTTTTATTTTCAGGCCCTGAGTCCTTTTAATCACTGTGTTCTCTATTTTATTGTGAATATTGGCACTTTTGAATATTTTCTAATAATTAGCTTATGCTGTTCACAAACTTCTTTAAGTGTTTTTTCCCTTTTTTACTGTGAATTAAATCATATTTTAAGTTTGTTTTCTTTTTACTCTATGTTTGAATATGACACATTCTATTACCACTTTCAATAAATTCCCTTAAATTGTATATGCATACTTGTCTTAACTTAGTCTTCATTATTCAATGCATCTACTTTGATTTTAAATAATAAAAGGAACTTAGACTATTTTAATTATGAATACATCCTGCTTCTTACATATAAACTTTCATTTGAAGGTTCAGACTATATCTTTAATAACAAATTTTAAATAATGAAGTTTAAATATTATCTATATTTTATGACTAAAATTATAATTATATGAAATTTTGACTCCATGTCCATGTTCTTTTAATTTTAGTGACATTTATCAATGTTTCTTTCACAGTTTTCTTGCTATCACTCTTAGTTTATGGTTTAGTTTTCTTTTGTGTGATGTAAACCCTTAATCCCCTCTTTCAGTGAGAGTGTCTCTCTTTCCACTTATCTGAGAACATCACTTGTCCATTCTCAAAGAAGAATTCATTTGGGTATGCATGTACAAAAACAGTTACTTGCTTTCAGTATGAAAATATTTTATTTTCTGTTTCTTTTATCTTGGTTATACAGACTGATGTTCTACCTGATTGTTTGGTATTTTTCTATGGGTAATGTATTATACTTTTTAATTATCAATTATCAGTTTCAATGTCATTTGGGATTTAGTCATATTTATCCTTTAGTATTTTCAGTGCCTCCGTGGCTGATTTCTTAAAGTCATATTCTCTTAGGATATATTCTCACAATATCATATAACTTTAATTCAGATAAATTTTGCAACTGCCGTTTTAATATTATCAGTGTGATTGACTCATATATTATCATCAATATTCTCAACTTCGTGAGGACCAGGTCAATAAACCATGTCTAACTTTGCTCACATATTTAAAGTCAGACTTTATCCCCAAACCTAGAATGTACATGTTCTGAATATATGTCATTTGAGTTAATAAAATATCACTATGCCCTATGCATTACAGTTCTTTGAGCAGTGCAAGATCTACTCCCTTCCAGTTTCCCACATGATTTTCACTCATTCTTAAATATATAAATCTGATTGTGCAACTTCAATGCCTCTTCACTCCCACCATGAAACAGAAGCATTTGAAGGACAAATGTCATCTTTTGTCTTTTTCTAACACTTTCTTCATCGATGATACAGTGGCAAACAGATACTTTTCTCTGAATCTTTGTTAACTGTATATATGGATGAATTAATGGTTTAATGGATAAGTGAATGCCATTTTACCCAGAGAATGTGTAGCATTAGGCGAATTTGTCACTTTTCTTTCCTAAGCAATATGTTATCAAATACTGTCTAATACTCTGTTTAGATCCCAGCCTCACAATTTATAAATTGTTGGTTCCAGGCAAAGTTTATTAAACTCTACTTGCTTCAGTTTCCCACCTGTAAAATGAAGGTACTAATACTAAGCACCCACAGTGTTTGTGAGGATTAACTGAGCTAATGGTTGTATAATACTAAGTCTAATGCTGGCACATAGGATGTACTCAAAGTTACATATAAATAATAGTAATGCTACCTATAAATAATGACTCCCATTCTGTTTTCTTCCTACGGTTTTTAAATGAGTTTGTTATTCATTCTACATCCTCTCCCTGTAGACTTGCAATTTTGAAAGGTGAGATTATGTGTTCAATAAAATATGGATTGACCTGAGGGGAAAAATAAGAATTATTGTACAGTCATTGAATTAAATACAGATTGCCTACTCTTGAATTATTTAGCAGATATTTGTTCTCAACTGTTATCTCCAAGGATAGCTGTAGAAACCACATCTGTGCTCAAAAGTGTTTGAAATCTGGTTGTGACAATAGCATTATTCAGTTCAGTTCAATTCAGTTCAGTCGCTGAGGCATGTCCGACTCTTTGCGACCCCATGAATCACAGCACGCCAGGCTCCCTGTCCATCACCATTTCCCGGAGTTCACTCAAACTCACGTTCATCGAGTCGGTAATGCCATTCAGCCATCTCATCCTCTGTCGTCTGCTTTTCCTCCTGCCCCCAATGCCTCCCAGCATCAGAATCTTTTTCAATGAGTCAACTCTTCACATGAGGTGGCCAAAGTACTGGAGTTTC
>NW_011483362.1:8939-10105 GCF_000754665.1 Bison bison bison
GCTCATCTCTCCTTAATCCTTTCCATTTTTTGTGGGGTTTAGGAAGCGCTCATTTTCCTTCCATACCCTACATTGGCAGCTCTCCTGACCTCTGTTTTGCAGGAATGGCAGGATTCAGGCACATACAACTTGTGCAGTTAACAGGTTTCTATTCTCAGAAGCTCCTTAGATTAGTTATTATGCTCTGCTCTCATTGTCTTGATATGCTTGATAGTTTTTGAACAATGAGTACATTTTCTTTTGTACTGGATTCTGTCTATAGTGTAGCCCACCAGGCTACTCTGTCCATGGGGATTCTCCAGGCAAGAACAATGGAGAGGGTTGCCATTCCCTTCTCCCAGGGATCTTTCCAACTCAGGAATTGAACATGGGTCTCCTGCATTGCAAGCAGATTCTTTATCGTCTGAACCACCAGAGAAGACCATATAATGTCTTAGTTCCAGGTTTAACAGTTTGTAGCCTTCTACAGTCCTTGAGCTACTCCAGCATCAGAAGAGGCTCTTCTTGGCTGTGCACTAGTAAATGCATAAGTACTTTGTTCAGAAGATACTCATCTTCACTCTAGTCCAAACAGGCAGCCAAATCAACTGTGACTTTTCTTTCTCTGTAAACATATTCTCTTACTAGACATTTTTTTGTCTCTCCACTTATCAATACTTCTACTCTGCTTCAGTTGGGATACGTCTGGATCTCACACAAGTAACTGAGCTTGTGAGTCAAGGCCATTTTTACTCCCACAAGCAATCATCAAGTGACATGTAATAAATGAATTCTGCAAATGAACTTCTCAATTTCAGTTTCCTGCCACATCTTTATGCATTTGATATTTCCATGTCTTGATCTTTATCTTTCCATTTTTCTCTGTTCTGGTAATCATCACTTATTCTTTCTTTTGGGTTTCTTGTGTGTTAAAGATCTTGAAAATACATAGCACCTGTAACAGTGCCAACTCCTGTTCTCCAGTGAAGATTGTGATATCTTGGTAGGAAACTCATAGGTAGAGATGTTTCACACTCTCAATGAAGTGATACATTTGTGTTTGAGAGCATCTCATTTTTGATTTTTTGCAATGCTTTGCATGAAATGTGTGCATACACACATACCTACAAGCTCCAAAGGATGATCACATATAGCATTTTTACACACACACACACACACACACACAT
>NW_011483362.1:10205-14213 GCF_000754665.1 Bison bison bison
GTACTTTGTTCAGAAGGTACTCATCTTCACTCTAATCTGACCAGGCAGCCAAGTCAACTGTGATTTTTCTTTCTCTGTAAACACATTCTCTTACTACACATTTTCTTCTCTCCACTTATCAGTACTTCTACTCTGCTTCATTTGGGATATGTCTAGATCTCATACAAGTCACTGAGCTTGTGAGTCAAGGCCATTTTTACTCCCACAAGCAATCATCAAGTGCATGTAATAAATGAATTCTGCAAATGAACTTCTCTATTTCAGTTTCTGGCCACATCTTTATGCATTTGAAATTTCCATGTCTTGATCTTTATCTTTCCATTTTTCTCTGTTCCTGTAATCATCACTTATTCTTTCTTTTGGGTTTCTTGTGTGTTAAAGAGCTTGAAATTTTTTCTAAACCATCCTGATGCTGTTATACACTGTTTTCAGAGTATTTCCTCCCAAACACCTCTTTCATAGCATCTGTAACTCAGAGCCAACTCCTGTTCTTCAGTGAAGATTATGATATCTTTGTAGGAAACTTATAGGTAGAGATGAATCACGCTCTCAATGAAGTGAAATTATTGTGTTTGATGGAGCATCTCATTTATGATTTTTTGCAGTGCTTTGTATGAAATGTATGCATACACACATACCTACAAGCTCCAAAGGATGATCACATATAGCATTTTTACACACACACACACACACACACATATGCATATGTAAAAGGAGAAGGAAAAGGCAACACACTACAGTATTTTTGCCTGGAGAATTCCATGGATATCATATTAATTCTATTATATTTTTTATTAAGTGAATGTTTCTTAAAATTTTGTAGTACTTTAAAATTTTCAAGTTTCAAACACATGACTTCTTATATTCCCATAATAGCTCCTCCCTCCCCCACAACACAATATTGTATTCCCCTAATTCCCTCTCCCCATTGGTAACCTCTAGTTTTGCCTCTGTATCTGTGAGTTGCTTCTTTATTGTTTAATTCACAAGTCTGTTGTATTTTTTTACAATCCACATATATGTCATATCATACAATGTTTGTCATTTGTTTTTTTTTGTTTGTTTGTTTTTTCTCTATCTGTTTTATTTCAGTAGCATAATGCCATACTGCTGTACTGTACTGTATAGCGTACAGTGGTACCGTATCTTTATTTGGAGTCAAAGATAAATGGAAGCAAGTGTAAAAGCAGTGATTATTTTGAAGGACACTTCAGATCTTCTCCATAGACTCCCATGAACTTATCCTGGAAAGGTAAATGGAGATTGATAACATTATGAAAAATATCATTACAGGTACCTCACCATCAATACAAAATGTCCTTCGTGTGATTGATATCCATGTGTCTCCTCAATCAGACATGATGCTTGGTCATGGCTCTGGAAAGGGGAGGAAGGAACAAGAGTTATCTCACTGCTCTGCTATGTCTGGGTGATTCCAGTTCTCAAGAAAGTGGCAGAAAAACATGGATAAGCCACATTTGGAATCAAATTTAATCACAATAATGCTAGTAACGCTAATCTCTGCCTCCTGTGTGAGTCTGCCAGTGATCCATTATGGTGATTCAGTGGCCTCTGTAGTATCCAGCAATGATAAAGCCAGAAATGTGTCTTCCACTGCAACATTTATTAACTATGTTGTGAACTCCATTCTAAGGGACATGACACAAAACATAATTTTATTCAGATGGTTTAACTGAAGAGGATTTGATGGAAAGAATTTGATAAAGAGAACACAGGCAGTGTTGAAGTCAATCCAAGAAGTTGAAGTGCCTGGAGGGTAAGTTCAGAAAGCAGTTTCATTCCCGTCCTGAAGCAGCGAACACCAGGGTTATGGTCACGAGTCCAGTGAACCTAGATCCAGGAAGAATGTCCCCTGCTACTTTCTCAACACAAGCCTCAGCCGAAATTTTCCTTGCAAAGATGCAGCCACCCTAGCACTTCCCTATGAAACTGGGAGACAATTAGAGGGAATTTTTTTTCCCCTTCCTCTCACTTGTTTTATATATCTGGTTTCTCCCATTGGCCAAACTCTGATGGAAACTAGACATCAAAGGAGCTCTATTGATGGAATCTAAAGAATAAACTCCAAATGGACAAAAACAAAGTTGAGACAAAAAGAGAATAAGTCTAAAAGAGCTAGGCTGACAAAGGAAGAATTACCAGCACATTTGTATTATCTATATATCCACAGTGTTGCCTGTGCTATGTTTTTATTATTATACTATTTATAATATAAAGAATAGATTCAGAATCAGGAAATAAGTAGTTTTGTTGCATTAGTTTTGCATTAGTGGCAGGTTTTCCCTCCCCTGGAGCCCAGGTGCCTGTAGCATTTGCTCCTCAGTGGCTTTCCCCCAAGGAGACAGCTCCCTCCTTCCTCTTCCCAAAAAGGAATTGTGGGGCCAGCTGTTAAGATTTCAAACAATTATTTTTTTCACGTCTTTACTCAACATGGGAAAATCTCTAAAGTTTAAGGTGGCACCTGGCTGTCCTGTAGTGCTTGTATTTTTTCAAGGCTTTGTTCTGTCTGGAATTTTATTATAATAACTAATGATGGGATTTCTTTAATGGTCCAGTGGTTAAGATTCTGAGCTGCCAATGCAGGGGGTCACAGGTTCAATCCCTGGTCAGGGAATTAAGATCCCACATGCCACATAGTGTGGCCAAAAAGCAAAACAAACAAACAACCACCACAACAAAAAACTAATGGGAATGAACATACCTTGATGTTTACATAATTTTAATAAATCATCTTCAAAGTGATAAAGCATTAGTAATCAAATAGAGATTCACTCAGTCATGTCCAACTCTTTGGGAACCCACAGATTGTAGCCTACAAGGCTCCTCTGTCCATAGGATTTTCCCAGGCAAGAATATTGGAATGGGTTGTCATTTCCTCTCCCAGGGGAATCTTCACGACCCAGGGATCAAACCCGTGTCTCCAGTATTGGCAGGTGGATTCTTTACCACTGAGCTGCATGGGAAGGCTAGCTTCTATCAATGATTCACATCAAAAGGTGGTTCAATGAAGCAGCTATGATGAGGCAGTGCTAGAATTCAAAGGGGAATCAGGTACCCTTGAAACTCAACCCTAATAATAGTAGAAAACATCACCCACTCACAGCAATATACACAGATTTGAAACTGTTTCTTTGAGAATGTTTCTGTTTGGGGGGACAATTCTATTATTTGAAGGCTCTAAGTAATGACAGGCAAACAGAGAAGATGCCTCAGTGACCTGATAGCCATGCCCTGGAGAGAGACCTGAGAGAGGGGTCCCCAAGCTCCGGGACCTAATACCTGATGATCTGAGGTGGAGTTGATGTAATAATAATAGAAATAAAGTACACAATAAATGTAATGCACTTGAATCATCCTGAAACCATCCACACTTCTCCAATTCATGGGGAAAATCCCCTTTCATAAAACTGGTCCCTGGTGCCAAAAAGTTTGGGGATATTCAAAGGAATGTTCTTTGTCCTTCACACCCGCGCTGTTTGTCTTCTGACTGCCCCATCTCACAAAGCTTTAACCTCCCCTAGCATCACACGCCTCTTCCCACTTTGAGGGGCAGGGTGCACACCAGTGTTCAGGCCTCAGGTCCTCCCTGGGCGCTGGTGATCTGTCCTTCTCATCCTGGCTCTGTAAGGCGCTGCCCTAAGTTTTTCCTGCTCCCCTGTTTCTCTAGTTCTTCCTGAATCTTCCTAGATAAACTTGTCTAAATGATGCAAGAACTTTCTAATGAATCTGCGATTTTCTCCACTTTAATCACACCTGGGCTGTGTCTACCACACTCTCTCCACAGCTGCATTTGTCATTTCTGTTTCATTTTCAGCTTTCTATTTTACACTGGAGCACAGCCAATTAACAATGTTGTGATGGCTTCAGGTGGACAGCAAAGGGACTCAGATGTATGTATTCATGTGTCCATTCTGCCCCAAACCCCTCTCCCATCCAGGCTGCCACATAACATTAAGCAGAGTTCCCTGTGCTGTACAGTAGGTCCTT
>NW_011483362.1:15590-16371 GCF_000754665.1 Bison bison bison
AATCCTGAGCACAGAAGGTAAAGAATAGCCCCTGTTCACTGCAACTACAGAATGCCCAAGGGCAGTAACTAAGACCCTTTGTAACCAAAAATGAATAAATAAATAAATCCTTCAAAAAATCATTATCATCATCACCATGATGGCACTGATAATGGTGGCAGTGATTATAGCAGCCACCAACCCAGAGGTACTTGTATGTGCCACGCACTGTCTCAGGAAGTATTCCTACCTTATTATTTTTTGAGGGAGGTTATACAGTGATGCACGTGGGATCTTAGTTCCCCCTACCAGGGATCGAACCTGCACCGCTTACATTGGAAGCACAGAGTCTTAACCATTGGACCACCAGGAAAGTCCCGTTCCTACATTACTTTATTTAACCTTCATAATAACTTTAAAAGGTAATCGTAACTGCTTCCATTTTATAGAAGAGAAAACTGAAGGTAGGATAAACTGATAAATTTTTCCACTACTACTGTGAAGACATAAGCAGTAAGACCCAGGGTCAGAATTTGAATCCGGGACTCTCCAGCTTCAGGCCACACAGTGAGCTTCTCTATCCTATGTCGCCACCTCTCCTGCCATATCATTATACAGTTATTCCACAACTGCAGTTTGTTCATAACAATATATGTTCTTAAAAACAGTACGCTGTTCTACCTATCTAAAACACAGAGACAATCCATTATGTAGGGGTAAACTATAGATTTTATCAATTATCAAAACTTCAGCCATTCCTAAAGAATTGGGAAATGAAAGTCTTGTGTTTTTTTTTTTTTTT
>NW_011483362.1:16471-17340 GCF_000754665.1 Bison bison bison
AAATGAAAGTCTTGCTTTTATGAATATAAAATTCATAAGGGTTTTTATGCAGTTGTAGCCTAAGGGAGAGATACTGCTATGTTGAGAAGCCATTAAAGGTTTAATTTTTTTTTTTTCTTTAAGAGATTAGGGAAGCTTTGCTCAGTAAATTGGTTTGCTTAAATTGTTTGTGAAAATTTAAAAATTCCCCAAGTTCCTCCAAGCATTATCAGTTAGTTTCTTATCCTTGTTTCAACTGCTCTTTCTTTGTGCATGTTTCTCTTACAGGATAGTACTTTGTATTCAGTGTGGTAACTATCTGTTTGTGTCCTGGGCCATAGACTAGGCTCCCAGAAAGTGGGGTTAAGACCATTGTACCCTTAGCAGGTAGCACATAACAGTATTTAATACATATTTACTGATTTAGTGAGTGATTGTAAGTAGTAGAGTAAGAAGTCATTTTACTTTTATATAATCAATGGCTCATTACTAGATTAGTGTTCAGTGTTTTGTGTGAATCCTGGCAACCCACTCCAGTACTCTTGCCTGGAGAATCCCCATGGACAGAGGAGCCTGGTGAGCTATAGGCCATGGGGCTGAAAAGAGTTGGACACGACTGAGCAACTAAGCACAGCACAGTGCGGATCTCACTTAAAATGGACATTCAAGGAATTCCCTGGTGGTCCAGTGATGAGGACTCCACACTTTCACTGCCAAGAGCAGGAGTTCAATCCCTGGTCAGGGAACTAAGAGCCCAAGTCACACGGGGTGGCCAAAAAAATAAAATAAATAAAATAAGATGGACATTCATTTCATTTTTCTGAGTTTATAGTGAATGAAATCTATTTTTGCTGGAAGAGGTCTTGTTTAACACCACTGGTAATAAAGAA
>NW_011483363.1:0-408 GCF_000754665.1 Bison bison bison
GTCTGACTCTTTGGACCCCATGAATCGCAGCATGCCAGGCCTCCCTGTCCATCACCAACTCCTGGAGTCCACTCAGACTCACGTCCATCGAGTCAGTTGATGCCATCCAGCCATCTCATCCTCCGTCGTCCCCTTCTCCTCCTGCCCCCAATCCCCCCCAGTCATCAGAGTCTTTTCCAATGAGTCAACTCTTCACATGAGGTGGCCAAAGTACTGGAGTTTCAGCTTTAGCATCATTCCTTCCAAAGAAATCCCAGGGCTGATCTCCTTCAGAATGGACTGGTTGGATCTCCTTGCAGTCCAGGGGCCTTTTGTAGTCTCATACAATTTTTAGGACTGTTTGTTATATTACTGTGGAAAATATCATTGAGATTTTCATAGGGATGGCATTGAATCTGTAGATTGTGT
>NW_011483363.1:4786-5285 GCF_000754665.1 Bison bison bison
ACCTCTCTTACTTGAAAAAAAAAAAAAAAAAAAACTATTTCTGTCTTCCCTGTTATAAGAATATAAAAGTCATCTCTTCTTCCTGCCCTTGTGATACTCTGTATTGAAGAATTACTAGGGTGTCTTCACCAATACAAGATTCACATCTTGGTTGATCAGAGCACTTATAGGTATCTGCAGCGGATGACGATATAGAGGGGGAAAAATGTTACAAAAGGAATGCAAAGAAGGAAGATATTCATCTTTTGACTCTCTAAATCTGATCATGCACACATTTTAAAACACTAGCTTGTACATTTTATCCCCGCCTTGGCCAAAAGTCATTAGCTGACTTCTAGCTGTCCCTATGGAGAAGCATACCACTGTGCTCTGCAAGTCACTCAGTTGTGTCTCTATGGACTGTAGCCCATCAGGCTCCTCTGTTCATGGGATTCTCCAGGCAAGAATACTGGAGTGGGTTGCCATACCCTTCTCCAAGGGATCTTTTTGAACCAGGGAT
>NW_011483364.1:0-519 GCF_000754665.1 Bison bison bison
CTACTGGAAGTGTTTCTAATGCAACAAAAGCACAAGCAGTGTGAAGTACAATCTCCCCCTAAAATCATAAAAAGTACGTAAAGTACAATTCCCCAGTCCTAAGTTACTGAGTCTGAAAGAAGTGATCCAACGTGACCTTAAGGTTCCAAATTTAGTTCATCTGATCAATAGAAACCCACCCTTAGTCAAGTAGTTTAATCAATTATCTCCATCTGGAAATCTGGCCAGCCCTTTGAACTCAAGTTGCCTGATGGGAAACTCAGCATCTTCTTACAGAAATATGTACCTCCTGAAAGATAATGTCCTCATCTTTTTGGACACCCACATATCATTCAAAACCTGCAATTATCAACCTTTCCTCCAACATCTAATTAG
Source organism: Bison bison bison (assembly GCF_000754665.1). Lineage (NCBI taxonomy): Eukaryota > Metazoa > Chordata > Mammalia > Artiodactyla > Bovidae > Bison > Bison bison. Next base: position 376 of record NW_011483364.1, read on the forward strand.
TAACCTAGATATCTCTGGAATTTAAATCTAATCTCTATTCCCACTGCCACTGTCTCACGTAGGCCCACATCACCTCTGGGCTTGGATGCTTGCAATATCTCTCCAGTCGGTCTCCCTTCATCCAGTCTTACCTTCTGTCCTTAA
>NW_011483364.1:4742-5204 GCF_000754665.1 Bison bison bison
TAGGATCCAACTTAAAAGGGTGGGTGGGAGTATGACTGTGATAGAAAAAAAAAAGCGCATGAAAATCACCTCCATATTAACTCTGCTCATCCATGAAATGATGTTTACGGCTTAGCTTATTTTTTTCTGGCGACTCAGGGCAGACATAGCAAGACTTCTCTAAATTTGTGCACAGCATAGTATAGTTCAGATCAATAGGTTTTATATGTCTAGAATAACATAAGCTGTTTCTGAGCATGTTGTAATCAGAATATCTCTTAGAATAAAAGGAAAGCCTCACCCTTGGTCAGTTCATATTTTGTGATTATGAAATGCAATTTTGGGGGGTCTAGAACTTTAATATAAAGAGGGATTGAGAGGAGACAAAAACAGAATCATGGCAGAGCAATAACCACAGGAGTGCTAAATAGTAAAGGCTGCTTTGGGCATCTTCCCTGCCGCTTTCTCCTCTCCTCCCTCTAT
>NW_011483365.1:0-490 GCF_000754665.1 Bison bison bison
ATGCCATGATCTTAGTTTTCTGAATGTTGAGCTTTAAGCCAACTTTTTCACTATCCTCTTTCACTTTCATCAAGAGGCTTTTTAGTTCCTCTTCACTGTCTGCCATAAGGGTGGTGTCATCTGCATATCTGAGGTTATTGATATTTCTCCTGGCAATCTTGATTCCATCTTGTGCTCCTTCCAGCCCAGCATTTCTGCATAGAAGTTAAATAAGCAGGGTGACAATATACAGCCTTGACATACTCCTTTTCCTATTTGGAACCAGTGTGTTGTATGTCTGGTTCTAACTGTTGCTTCCTGACCTGCATACAGGTTTCTCAAGAGGCAGGTCAGGTGGTCTGGTATTCTCATCCCTTTCAGAATTTTCCACAGTTTATTGTGATCCACACAGTCAAAGGCTTTGGCATAGTCAATAAAGCAGAAATAGATGTTTTTCTGGAAATCTCTTGCTTTTTCGATGATCCAGCAGATGTTGGCAATTTGATTTCTG
>NW_011483365.1:3605-5480 GCF_000754665.1 Bison bison bison
GAAACAATGGAAACAGTGACAGACTATTTCCTTGGGCTCCAAAATCACTGCAGATGGTGAGTGCAGCCATGAAATTAAAAGATGCTTGCACCTTGGAAGAAAAGTTATGACCAACCTAGATAGCATATTAAAAAGCAGAGACATTACTTTGCCAACAAAGGTCTGTCTAGTCCAAACCTTAGTTTTTCCAGTAGTCATGTATGGATGTGAGAGTTGGAACATAAGGAAAGCTGAGCATCAATGAATTGATGCTTTTGAACTGTGGTGTGAGAGAAGATTCTTGAGAGTCCCTTGGACTACAAGGAGATCCAACCAGTCCATCCTAAAGAAGATAAGTCCTGAGTGTTCATTGGAAGGACTGATGTTGAAGCTGAAATTCCAATACTTTGGCTACTTGATGAGAAGAGCTGACTCATTTGAAAACACCCCAATGCTGGGAAAAATTGAAGGTGGGAAGAGAAGGGGATGACAGAGGATGAGATGTTTTGATGGCATCATAGACTCAATGGACATGAGTTTGAGTAAGCTCTGGGAGTTGATGATGGACAGGGAAGCCTGGCATGCTGCAGTCCATGGGGTCGTAGAAAGTTGGACATGACTGGGTGACTGAACTGAACTGAACTGATTGTTTATTCTAATCTTGTTAATTTATGATGTATGTTGTAGGACTGAGTCTGGTAAAAGTATATAAGGCCTTGGTAAAACTATTGAGGGGGGCACTCTCCATCCCCCTTCAGATGTCTATGTCAGAAATTTTCCCTGTCCTTTCTCACTGTAGTAAATCTTCTGCCACTGAAAATCTCTGAGTGATCAAGCCTTGTACTGATCTTTACGCTAAATCTTCTTCGGAGATCGTGAATCCAACATTGTTCGCCATAAGCTTTCAGAACTGTGGTGCTGGAGAAGACTCCTGAAAGTCCGTTGAATAGCAAGGAGATCAAAACAGTCAACCTTAAAGGAAATCAACACTGAATGTTAACTAGAAGGACATGCTGAAGTTGAAGCTCCAGTATTTTGGTCATCTGATGGAAACAGATGACTCATTTGAAAATTCCGTCATGCTGGGAAAGATTGAGAGCAGGAGGAGAAGAGGACATCAGAGGGTGAGATGGCTGGATGGCATCACCAATGCAATGAACATGAACTTGGGCAGACTCTGGGAGATGATGAATGACAGGGAGGCCTGGCATGCTGCAGTCCATGGGATTGGAAAGAGTCAGACATGACTGGGTGACTGAATAATAACAACAACAAAGTATGTATGTATGGTGTGGGTTTTATAGAAAAATTGGGTTGATACCAAGGATTTTGTCCCAAGCAACAAAATGAATGAAGTTACCATTAACTGAGATCAAAAAGTCTTTGGGCCAAGCTGGTTAGGGGACGTTAAGAATCAAGAGTTCAGTTTGGGACACAATTTATTTGAGTTGTCTGTTGTGCATCTAAATGGTGAAGTTGAGGAGATAATTAGACTGAGTCTGGAATTCATGGTGGAGACCAAGGCTGGAGATTTAACTTTAGGAGTTTTCTGTATAGAGACAGTATTTTAAAGCTATGTACCTGAATAAGATCATCCAAGACATGAATGTAAATAGAAGAGGAGAGAAGTGTTGGGATTTAAATTTGGGAAACTATATTGTTTAGATATCTGGAAGATGAGAAAGATCCAACAAAGGGGATTAAAAAGAAACAACCAAGAAGATTAACAAAGAAAAAATAATGGTTTCTTTGAGGCCAAGAGAAGAAAATAAATCTCCATATATAATCACTGTTATACAATAGGGTCAGTGAGAATAAATAACTAGTATAAAATGTTAATAATATTAAAAAAAAATTGAAGTTTCCCAGGATTTACCAACCTGTGGGCACAGATGA
>NW_011483365.1:9015-9567 GCF_000754665.1 Bison bison bison
TGGTCATCTGAGTTAAATTCACCCATTCCAGTCCATTTCAGTTAGCTGATTCCTAGAATGTCGACATTCACTCTTGCCATCTCTTGTTTGACCACTTCCAATTTGCCTTGATTCATGGACCTGACATTCCAGGTTCCTATGAAATATTGCTCTTTACAATAGAGTTACCAAGAAGAGTTACCCCACGTCCGAGGTCAGGGGCAGCAGCCGAGAGTACCAGACTGCGACGGTGCAGGAACGGCCGAGAGGCGCTACCTTGAGCCCGAGGTCAGGGGGGTCGTCCAAGAGGAGATACTCAGCGCTCGAGGTCAGGGGTGGCGGGCGGGAGGAGCTACCCCATGCCTGAGGCCAGGGGCGGTGGCCGGGAGGACCAACCCCACTTCCAAGGAGCCGTGGCTGCACGGGCGCAGGAGGGCCTAGAGGAGCTATCCCACTTTGAAGGTCAGGAGGGGTGGCGGTGAGGAGATACCCCTCGTCCAAGGTAAGGAGCAATGCCTGCGCTTTGCTGGAGCAGCCGTGAAGAGATACCCCAGCCCAAGGTAAGAGAAACCC
>NW_011483365.1:9760-10344 GCF_000754665.1 Bison bison bison
CAGCCTAAATGGACTGAGAATCAGACCGTCCTTGCCACAGCCATACATACCCCAGATAGGGATACACAATCCCCTGGAAGGTGGAACAGCTGAGAGCTGGAGTTTAGGGATTGTGGAGCAATCCCTGGGCAAGGGCTGCTGTTGACTGCAGAGAGACAGATTGAGGGGATGTGAGGGAGGAGATTGTGGTGAGAAATGCCTGTGAAAGAAAGCTGCGCAGCCATGGAAGCAAGGTGATACTGCTGGGTCACACATAGAGGGTGGAGCCATCACCATAGCCTCTTTCCCTCCACACTCCAGCATTGGCAGCTTGACAATAGAGAGGCTCGCCCATCAAACGCCTGACTCACAGAACTATAAAGTAAGACTCCAGCCAGGGGGCCATCTCAACGTGCCTGATGTGCCAAACAACAGAGAAGGACCCCAGGCAAGGGAGCCTTCTCTGAAGGCTCAAGGAAGCCTTCTCTCATAACTCAGGCAGAGTTATGGAGAAAGACTGGCCAAAGAGGCCTTCTGATCACCAGCTACAAGAGGCTTGAAAAAAAAATCTCTGATAGGGCCATACCTGCAGCGGCAGAGGCAGT
>NW_011483366.1:0-556 GCF_000754665.1 Bison bison bison
AAAGGCAATGCTAAAGAATGCTCAAACTACTGCACAATTACACTCATCTCACATGCTAGTAAAGTAATGCTCAAAATTCTCCAAGTCAGGGTTCAGCAATATGTGAACCGTGAACTTCCTGATGTTCAAGCTGGTTTTAGAAAAGGCAGAGGACCCAGAGATCTAGTTGGCAACATCCACTAGATCATGAAAAAACAAGAGTTCCAGAAAATATACTTATTTCCAATTGATTGACTATGCCAAAGCCTTTGACTGTGTGGATCACAATAAACTGTGGAAAATTCTGAAAGAGATGGGAATACCAGATCACCTGACCTGCCTCTTGAGAAATCTGTATGCAGGTCAGGAAGCAACAGTTAGAACTCATCATGGAACAACAGACTGGTTCCAAATAGCAAAAGAGTAAGTCAAGGCTGTATATTGTCACCCTGCTTGTTTAACTTCTATGCAGTGTGATATCATGAGAAACTCTGGAGTGGAAGAAGCAAAAGCTGGAATCAAGATTGCAGGGAGAATTATCAATCACCTCAGATATGCAGATGATACCACCCTTATG
>NW_011483366.1:4762-5394 GCF_000754665.1 Bison bison bison
ATGAGGTGAATGAAACTGGAGCCTATTATGCAGAATGAAGTAAGCCAGAAAGAAAACACCAATACAGTATACTAACACATATATATGGAATTTAGAAAGATGGTAATGACAACACTGTATGCGAGATAGCTGAAGAGACACAGATGTATAGAACAGTCTTTTGAGCCCTGTGGGAGAGGGAGCGGAGGATGATTTGAGAGAATGGCATTAAAACATGTATAATATCATATTAGAAATGAATCGCCAGTCCATGTTCCATGCAGGATACGGGAAGCTTGGAGCTGGTGCACTGGGATAACCCAGAAGGATGGTATAGGGAAGGAGGTAGGAGGGGGTTCAGGATGGGGAAAACGTGTATACCTGTGGCGGATGCATGTTGATGTATGGTGAACCACTACAATAGTGTAAAGTAAAAAACAATAAAGAATAAAATAAATAAATACAGAAATACAGAAATGAAAACAAACAACAAAATTTCTAACTCTTTTGTGTGGATGAAAATGTCAAATAGCACACCGTATCTGGAAGAAATACCAACAGGTAAATACATTTCTCAGTATTTCTTTAACAGCACTATGAAATACACTCATTATAGTGAATTACCAAGAAGTCTTTTAGGTTCACCTTTTTGT
>NW_011483367.1:0-425 GCF_000754665.1 Bison bison bison
TAGGTTTCTGTCTCTCCTGCAGCCTTGAGGACCAAGAGTGAATGGTGGGAAACTTATATCTCTCTTTGATTGTTTTGATAAAAAGAAGGAGAAAGGGGTGAGGGAAGGCAAAGAGGGGCAGATGTAGAACAAGCCCTGAGTGATGCGGGCCACTCATGAAACTCAGCCGTCTTCAGGTACCCCTCTGGGGTCCAGAATCTACCAGCCAGGACCAAGTGATGGCATATGGTTGTCTGTTGGGAATACTCTGCTGGGAGTGTGTGGGGTGGGATGTATGAGGGTAACCATCTTGCCAGATGGCAGGCACGGGCACTCGTCCTAGCTCTTCAATGACCTGGTGACACCGAGGAGAGTTAGATCCCATGCTGGGAGGAGGGCTGTCTGGGAGCCAGTGGTGACAATGCCAGCTGCTGAAGGGCTCCCCT
>NW_011483367.1:525-1247 GCF_000754665.1 Bison bison bison
TGGCACCTTTCTGGGTACAGAAATCTCGGTGGACTCCACCAAACAGAAAGTCTGACTCCCTTTGTAGCCCACCCCTCCTATCTAGCTCAGCTGTCCCCCGCTTCCCCTTTCCTCTCTGCACCCCTCCCTTGGGGCCGCCGGCACTTAGCCGGCTTCTTGAGTACAAGCAGACCCCTTCGGTCCTGCCCCCTGGCTCCTTGGAAGCCTTCCTCAGTGTGAGGTTCTCCCTGTTTTGTAGAACTGCTAACAATGAGAACCCTTGGGACCTGCAGGCAGAGCGAAGGCCCCCTGCTTTCCAGGGCTGGGAATGGCTTACCTGACCCCGATGGAGACCAGGGAACCTGGGGCAGGCTGAGGGCAGCTGTGTGTCTGGACTATCACAAAGTGTTCCATGGCATTGCCTATTGTTTGAGGGTCTGAGGGGAAGGAGAACATCACAGTGCAGTAAGAGCTGCAGCTACAGTTGCTGGAGTGTTTATCACACTCTGTGCCCCATGCTCAGGGCTTGAAGAGCATTATCCTATCCAGTCCTCACACCAGTCCTACGAGGTAGTAACTACTACTGTCTGGTTTTACACATGCGGAGATTTCGAGAAGTTCAGTAAATTTGTCTGAGGGCAGGAGGTGGAGAATGTGGGACTCCCACTCAGACCTGCCTGATTTTTAAGCTGTATGTTGTGCCACCTTGGTTAGATCCCCAAAAGTGCCCTAGAGAGAGGAGT
>NW_011483367.1:4789-6388 GCF_000754665.1 Bison bison bison
GTGAGTACCCTACACGCATATGTGCACATGTGTGTGATGGAAACAGGCTTCCCTGGTGGGTGGCTCAGACAGTAAAGAATCTGCCTGCAGGAGACCTGGGTTCAATCCCTGGGTCAGGAAGCTCCCCTGGAGAAGGGAATGGCTTACCCACTCCAGTATGGAATTGAGAGGGAGAATTTTTATGAATCAAGAGCATAGTCTTTACGCAAGGGCCCTGATAATAACATCTACAATTATTTTTAGAGGGCCAGGCACATGGTGTGAGCATATTATGTCTCCTTTCCAACAGTTGACAATAAATACAATAATTACTGAATGGGGTGAGATTCCCCTCCCCCTCTAAAAAATCTACTAGTCCCTTAGCTTTAGAAATCACTAGGATCCCAGGATTCTAGATATAGTACAGGAAGCCTTGGAGGAACCACTTGAGTCAGCAGTGCAAACATTCGACTGGGAAGGAACCCCAAAGAGATTCAACCCTCTGAATGTGCCAGCAACAGAGAATGCCTGTGAAGAGCACAAAGGATCATAATGATAATATTTACTTTGAAGCTGCTCAGGATTCCAGGCTCAACTGGGCTCTGTTGAACTTGGGGGGAAGAAAACATACAAGAGAAGCAGGATTGAGGTTCTGCAGAAGGAGGGGAAGGGCAACTAGCATTCTCTCAAGGTCAGGGGCTGATGGTTTCAGCCCACCGTCTCTGGGAGAGGCAGCTGTCCACTTGTCTAAGAAAGGCTGCCAGTGATAGTGTGCTGGTCAGCATCGAGCAGTCCACTCTCAGGAGAAACATTGCCATCTTTTATAGCATCTGCTGGTTTCCCAGCTGTCATTATTCTCACCATGCTGCTGCTGCTGCTAAGTCTCACCATAGCTGGTTTTAAACTGCCAACTTGACGTCACTGCATGCAGGCTTGGGAAGAGCTGCAGGAAACCGGGCAAGCTGGCTCCAGCACACCACTGTTTGCCAGGTCTCTGCAAGATGAGGAAGGCATAGAGACAAGGTCACAGAGCCAGGCAGGACCCTGTCCCCGTCCATAGGCTCCCTTGGCCAACAGGAGTTCCTGGAGAGTTTCCTTTTGGACACCTCCTGGTTGAACTCAAAAACATCTCTCTTGGCTTTTTCCAACATTCGGAGCCAGAAGAGACAAGCTCCATGCGACTGAGTTCCATGCCAACAGAGATTGTGGCTGTCCTGTTCATTGCTCTATCCCCAGCTACTAAATCTGTGCCTGGCTCCTATTAGAGGCTCTAAAGATTTGTTGACTGACTGAGTGAACCAGCATATCGCACCTATTGGACACTGGAGCATATATGGGTTCCAGTGTCAGACTGCCTGCAGTCAAATGCGGGCATTGTCACATCCTACTTTTGTGACCCTGGGTCAGTTTCTTCCTCCACATTTTATAGATGAGGAAAGTGAGGTGCAGAGAGACTGAAGAGCAGGGGCAGATGCACGCAGATAGGAAGTGATTTGGTTAACTCATGGGTAAATTAAGGACAAATAGTATGGGCCTTAAGAAGCATCACTATGAATAAAGCTAGTGAAGGTGATGGAATTCCAGTTGAGCTATTTCACATCCTAGAAAATGATGCTGTGA
>NW_011483367.1:10029-11169 GCF_000754665.1 Bison bison bison
AATACCCTCCAAGAACCTTCACCAGTCCCCACAGCCCTGCCCCCACTCCCTAGTGTGAAAGCCAAGACTTTGAAATTCCAGTGGTTGAATTTATTAGTATCCTGAAGCCTGTTAGTTAAACAAACAAATGACTGGCTTGTTTGAAATCTGAAGGGAAGGATAATTTGTGGCCTGCTGAATTCCCTCCCCATTAGCTAAAAATGGTCTCCCCACTGGGATGTCCATCCCCTGCTGTCTGGGTCTGGCAGGGAATGGTGGGGTGGTGCTGAGAGGAGAAAATATTTATTTGAGGAGGGACTTCTGTCCCTTCTTTTAAACTTGAAGATAGCCCTTAAATTTTTCTTATCAAAGCTATACAAGTTCCTTGTAGAAAACTGGGACAATAGAGAAAAGCATAAAGAAGGAAGTGAAAACCACACACAACCCCACCACCCAGACATGACTATTTGGTAAGAGTACACTGTATGCCCTTCCAGTCTTTTCCTAGGCATGATTCTGCCTCTCCATCACCGCCTTTTAACACGGTTTCTTTTTCTGAGTGTAAAAACAATGCATGCTCAATTTTCAAATAGTACAAAAACATGAAGACTAAAAGGAAAATTACCCCCATTTCACTATCCTGAGATGACTACCGCTAATACGTTGCTGCAGTTCCTTAGACTCCTATTCACTTAACTGAGATCACCTAGTCCATCTAGTTCTAGGTGCTCTTCACTTAGTGTCTTACTGTGTATAGTCTCCCATGTCAGTGAATACACAACCAAAATATGCGTGAATGCATCACCATTCATTCTTTCATTTTTCAGGAGAGACAGGTTTGGGCAAGTCCACCCTCATGGACACCCTGTTCAACACCAAGTTCGAGGGGGAGCCAGCCACCCACACACAGCCAGGTGTCCAGCTCCGGTCCAATACCTATGACCTTCAAGAGAGCAACGTGGGGCTAAAGCTGACAATTGTTAGCACGGTGGGCTTCGGGGACCAGATCAACAAGGAGGACAGGTAAGGGAGGCAGTGGAGTGGAAAGGCGGGTGGGAAGCCCACGGGGAGGAGTTCACCACTAGGTTCTTGCCAAACCTCCTGTCAAATGACGCAGGCTGTCAGCAGAGAGCTCACTAGCGCCGCCTTCCGCTGGGGTTC
>NW_011483368.1:0-683 GCF_000754665.1 Bison bison bison
TACTTCTGCTTTATTGACTATGACAAAGCCTTTGACTGTGTGGATCACAATAAACTGGAAAATTCTTCAAGAGATGGGAATACCAGACTACCTGACCTGCTTCCTGAGAAATTTGTATGCAGGTCAAGAAACAACAGTTAGAATTGGACATGGAACAGATTGGTTCCAAATCAAGAAAGGAATACATCAAGGCTGTATATCGTCACCCTGCTTATTTAACTAATATGCAGAGTACATCACGCAAAAGCCAGGCTGGATGAAGCACAACCTGGAATCAAAACTGACAGGAAATATCAATAACCTTAGATATGCAGATGACACCACCCTTATGGCAGAAAGTGAAGAACTAAAGAGCCTCTTTATGAAAGTGAAAGAAGAGAGTGAAAAAGTTGGCTTAAAACTCAACATTCATAAAACTAAGATCATGGCATCTGGTCCCATCACTTCATGGCAAATAGATGGGGGAAACAATGGAAAGAGAGACTATTTTTTTTTGGCGGGGGGTGCGCTCCAAAATCACTGCAGATGGTGACTGCAGCCATGAAATTAAAAGATGCTTGCTCCTTGGAAGAAAAGCTATGACCAACCTAGATGACATATTAAAAAGTAGAGACATTAATGCTGACAAAGGTCCATCTAGTCAAAGCTATGGTTTTTGCAGTAGTCATGTATGGATGTGAATT
>NW_011483368.1:783-1090 GCF_000754665.1 Bison bison bison
TTTCAAATCCTAAAAGACGATGCTGTGAAAGTGCTGCACTCAATATGCCAGCAAATTTGGAAAATTCAAGAGGTGGCCACAGGCCTGAAAAATGTCAATTTTCATTCCAATCCTAAAGAAAGGAAGTGCCAAAGAATGGTCAAAGTATCGCACAGTTGTACTTATCGCACACGCTAGCAAAGTAATGGTCAAAATTCTCCAAGGCAGGCTTCAACAGTATTTGAACTATGAACTTCCAGATGTTCAAGCTGGATTTAGAAAAGGCAGAGGAACCAGAGATCAAATTTCCAGCATCAGTTGGATCATC
>NW_011483368.1:4906-6702 GCF_000754665.1 Bison bison bison
ATTAAGGAGACCATCTTTTCTCTATTGTGTATTCTTGCCTGTTACATTTGTCTAATGATTCTTCAGATGATTTCTCAAATTCAAGGATTTTTTCTTACACTTTATGATAGTATGCCAAAGTTTTAAGTTTAATATTAAATTCTGTAAATGTTCCCCCCTACAGTAATGTGGTACACAGTTTTATTGTTGTTCTTGTTTCTGTTGTTTTCTACTAAGCATATCTTATATTATTATTCTAAAGAACAAACAGAAGGAATGATAGTATGGAAGATTCAAATCTAGATATATCAGATATTATATATCAGTAGATAAAATACCCCATTTTGCAAGTTAGGAAATGTCAGAAAGCATATATATATAATCTTAATGAATTCTGTGTCCTGAAAAAAAGAACGAGAATAATATATAATGTGACAGTTAACCAAAGAAAGTTGGTGGTGTTACTCTTATATCAGACAAAGCAGATTGAAGGAAGGAAATTATTACTAAGAAAAAAATAGGCTTAATTTAATATAATAAGAGCCTGAATCCAAGAAGAGGATAGAAACATCCTAACCTTCTATTTAGATAATAATATAGCCAAATTGTACAAAACGAGAGAAGTCCAATTTACAAAAGGAGATACAAGTAATCACGGTCTGAGAATTTAACTCACCTATCTCTGAAACTAAAAGAAAAACAAGGTGAAAAAAATCACAAGAATAACATTTAGACAATATTTTCCTAATTGACACACAGAATAGACTCAACAATTGCAGAATACATATTCTCTTCAAGTACACATGAAATTATCTACACAATTTGATCAGATACTGAGTCTGATTATGCAAAATGTGACAAAAGTCATGTATATACTAACACAAAGTATATTCCATATCCAGAGTGGAAATAAGCTACAAATCAGTTAGAAATTTACTCTCAAAATGTTTTCAAATCAGTTTTTCATATTTTGTATATATGATGTTTTGGTTTTGATTTCCTGTATACATACATGTATATAGCTGTTCAGTCACTAAGTCATATCCGAGTCTTTGAGACCCCATGGACTGCAGCACACCAGGCTTCCATGTCCTTCACCATCTCCTGGAGTTTGCTCACACTCATGTCATTGAGGCAGTGATGCCCTCCAACCACCTCATTCTTGGTCACCCTCTTCTTCTCCTGCCTTCATTCAGGGTCTTTTCTAATGAGTCAACTCTTTCCGTTAGGTGGCCAAAGTATTGGAGCTATATATATATATATATTTATTTATTTATTTATTTATGTAAACTGAATCATTTTGCTATACACCTGAAACTAACACAACTTCATGAATCAGCTATGCTTCAAAAGAAAAAAAGAAAAGAAAACTGAACTAACCAAGGTAAAAGAAGTGATTAGAGAGATTCTGGGTGATTTTGTCTTCTTCCAGGGAATACGTGCTTTTACTTCAAGAGGTGGGGGCAATTCATGTAATAGCTATCAGATATATACAGTTTAAAATGCCTAATATATACAAAGAATAAAATTCAAAATTAAGAATTTAGCAGAGAACTAGAAATTTACACAAAACAAGTTTTGTGTATTTGAAGTTCTATTGTTAGGCATCTAAATATTTAAGTTTAGTGTATGCCTACTAAGTGAAAGTGAAGTCGCTCAGTCATGTCCGACTCTTTGTGACCCCATGGACTGGAGCCTTTCACTCTCCTCTGTCCATGCTGCCATTTCCTTCTCCAGAGGATCTTCCTGACCCAGGGATCGAACCTGGGTCTCCTGCATTGTAGGCAGACGCTTTACCATCTGAGCCACCAGGGAAG
>NW_011483369.1:0-352 GCF_000754665.1 Bison bison bison
GATACTGGAGTGGATTGCCATGCTCTCCTCCAGGGAATCTTCCCAACCCAGGGATCAAACCCAAGTCTCCCTCATTGCAGGCAGATTCTTCACCATCTGAGCCACCAGGGAAGCCCATACATATATTACAGGGTAATTTTGGAAATATATACACAACAACAATAAATATGCAATTGACAACTGAAAACAACTGCATTAATTTATATTCACATTATGAAACTGCTGTCTCCATATTCATAACTCCAAACATTTTCTAAAACTTTACTCAGAAGCTCCCAGGGGTTTTATTGTGGCAAAACAGATACAACATAGAATTGACCAATTTTAATCAATTATAAATGTATAATTTACT
>NW_011483369.1:4527-5514 GCF_000754665.1 Bison bison bison
GAGACTTTACTTTGCCAACAAAGGTCCATCTAGTCAAGGCTATGGTTTTTCCAGTGGTCATGTATGGATGTGAGAGTTGGACTGTGAAGAGGACTGAGCGCCGAAGAATTGATGCTTTTGAACTGTGGTGTTGGAGAAGACTCTTGAGAGTCCCTTGGACAGCAATGAGATCCAACCAGTCCATCCTAAAGGAAATCAGTCCTGAATGTTCATTGGAAGGACTGATGCTGAAGCTGAAGCTCCAATACTTAGGCCACCTGATGTGAAGAGCTGACTCATTTGAAAAGACCCTGACGCTGTGCAGCAAAGGAAACCATCAATAAAAGGAAAAGACTACCTACTGAATGGGAGAAAATACTTGCAAATGTTAAGAGTGATAAGGGGTTAATATCCAAAATATATAAATAGCTCATACAACTCAATATCAAAAAAATCAAACAATCCAATAAAAAGCTGGGCAGAAGACTTACATAGATGTGCTTTTCTGAAGAAAATATACACATTGGCAACAGGCAAATGAAAAGATGTTCAATACCAGTAATTACTGGAGAAATGCAAATCAAAACCACAATGAGATATCACCTCATGCCTGTCAAAATGGCTACCATCAAAAAGTCTACAAATAACACATGTTGGAGAGGATGTGATATAAAAGAAAACCCTAGTATACCGTTGATGGGGACATAATCTGGTGCAGTCACTATGGAAAACACCATGGCTGCTACTGCTGCTGCTAAGTCGCTTCAGTCGTGTCCGACTCTGTGCGACCCCATAGACGGCAGCCCACCAGGCCCCGCTGTCCCTGGGATTCTCTAGGCAAGAACACTGGAGTGGGTTGCCATTTCCTCCTCCAATGCATGAAAGTGAACAGTGAAAGTGAAAGTCGCTCAGTCGTGTCCGACTCCTAGCGACCCCATGGACTGCAGCGTACCAGGCTCCTCAGTCCATGGGATTTTCCAGGCAAGAGTACTGGAGTCGGGTGACATT
>NW_011483369.1:8092-9964 GCF_000754665.1 Bison bison bison
AGGTGTCCATATGTGCATGGATTTATCTCTGGGCTTTCTGTTTTGTTCCATTGATCTATATTTCTGTCTTTGTGCCAGTACCATACTGTCTTGATAACTGTGGCTTTGTAGTAGAGCCTGAAGTCAGGTAGGTTGATTCCTCCAGTTCCATTCTTCTTTCTTAAGATCGCTTTGGCTATTCGAGGTTTTTTGTATTTCCATACAAATTGTGAAATTATTTGTTCTAGCTCTGTGAAGAATACTGTTGGTAGCTTGATATTATATTTTGTTCTTAAGGTTCCATGAAATTTGCTGACCTTTATTCATTTCTGTAATTAAAACCCCATTATGATTAAAGATTTCTTAATACAGAATTGACATTGATGCACATTTTCCTCATATATTTTGGTAATTAAGCTTTATCTTCCTATTTGTAAGCCCACTAGATAGTTTTCCCTTTGAAGCTGTAAACTATGACAGAGATAGGAAGTGAGACAATCAAACTCACTCTCCACCTTTCAGACTGTGGAGTTTTTGCTGAAAACCAATCACTCAGCCAGGCAGTACATTTTCCTGGCAGTTCAGTGTGGCCATATGCGTGTTTTGTCCAATGGAAAGTGCAGAGAACTGACATTCAACATTTCTATAGCAAGACTTTTCAGAAGCTACTGTGGCTTTTCTATCTTCTCTTCCTCTATTCAGTGGCTAGATGCAGAAGAAAATCATGACTTGGCCTTTAGAGAAAGCAGACCCACAATAAAGGAAGATGGCCCTTGATGACTCCTGAAAAATTATTTGTCACCAACAAGGAACACCTGCATTGGATTTATAACTACACTACAAATAAAGCATTGTTTTAAGTCACTGACACATCCCCATATGTGTTTATGTGGTACAGCAGCCATGCTATCCTAGCTTATAAAATATCATGCAATCACACTTTGTGTCTATTGAGTTAAATAAAATTATAAAAATCTGGCTGTATCATTCAGTCATCCAGGATAAAGGTCATCCAGTATAAAGTATGTCCTTTGGGAGAGAAAGGGCAGATGAACAGTTAAACTGTTTGGGTCACCTCAAAGTCTATGGGACTACAGCATGTCAGCCAAGTGATACACTCTAATTTTACTAATAAACTGAGAAAATATTACTATTCAATCAAAACTAGGAAAAAAAAATTAGGAGCCTTATGGTAAATGTGGCATTTTGCATTTGAAATATAATCCAGTTTCATGGAGAGGTCATCTTTAAAGTCTAGAAGAATGACAAAACTAAAAAAAAAAAGAACCCAATAGTTACTACCAATAAATTATTAGTACCAAGTGGAATGAATTTTGTAGTATAGAAAAATGAAATAAAACCTTTTGTGATTCAGGGACAGGTGTTCCCAACTTTGCTGTAACTGGAAGTTAGTTGGATACTGAGTACAGAACACATTTTGGAAAGCAGTAAAGGCTAAGCATAGAAAGCTGGCTAGGCATAGCAAGCTAGATTTTATTTAGTAGTAAAATGAGATTTTATGAGCAGAAGGATGACATGCTCAGATCTATCACTGTCAAATACTAATTATGGTAGAATATGGTCAACGGTTTGATGCACAAAAAAAAGTCAGGGACTGAGAGACTAGATAAGAGACTACTGCAAAAGTCCAGGCAGCAATTTTCCAGGGTTATTGAGCAGTGAGGGTAGAATTTAAAGCCTGTCTTTCTACTACTACTATATGCAATGGGAAACTATATTGACAACAATCTAATACTCATAAATTAATATCAAAAGTATAATAAATTCTTAGGTATAAAAAGGAGTTTTACTTCTTGGAATTTTTTCTCTCTGCTGATCAACTGATGTATTATTTTTAGTCTTTCTAATCTAAATATATTCAAAGCAACTAGT
>NW_011483369.1:11433-14844 GCF_000754665.1 Bison bison bison
ATGGCAACCCACTCCAGTATTCTTGCTGGGATAATCCCATGGACAGAGGAGCCTGGTGGGCTACAGTCCTAGAGATCACAAAAGAGTTAAACCGATTTAGCAATTGAGCATGCACGCACACACAGGTTATTAAGAATGAGAGGCTTTCATTTCATCTCTTAGGTACATTATTCTTAAGGATTAGTTCAAGACCTAAAAATAGCCTAAAAGTTAAATGAAACAATTCCAAGTCTAAGGATAAGAGAATACCAATGCATTTATCAAAGCCCTAGTAAGCCCTAGCTAAATTAGCAATTCTCTGATATTCCCACAGATTATACCATACCCATGCTGGGGTTAGCTGGAGAAAAAACCCTGAAACCAACCTAGAAGAAGACAGACCTTGAAGACAGGTACAGAAAAGTAGACTGTCATAGTCAAACTAATTAAGGGTTTTGGTTTGCCACTCATAATTTACTCTGGTAAATCACCAGCCGGTCCACAAAGTACATACTGTTGCAAAATGATTCTGATTCCTCCCTGAGGTCATTTAAATAGATTTTGCTTCATTCTTTAATTCCATTATTAATTGATGGAATATTCTACTATATGCACTTATAACCCACAAGATAGATCTCCTTTTTATGGCCTACTGGCCCAACTACTAATTTAACATTAAGTCATTAATAATGGAAATAAATTACACATCTCCATTTCCTAACCTTTTCTCTCTGCTTTTACAAGGGGGAAAATAGCCATTTAATTAAAATAAATATAAACATCATTTAAAAAATCGGTAATAGCATGAATGATAATAGCCATTACTGAGCACCATACTAAGTATTTCACATACATTAGCTCATCTATTATTACTGGCCCCATTTTGCAAATGAGGAAACAGAGGCACAAATTGATTATGTAGTGTTCAAGGGCACACACAGCTGCTGACTAGCAGAGCCAGGATACAGATGAAGACAGTATGTCTTCAGAGCCCATGCTCTTAACTCGTATGTGTAGAGTGCTACTGTAGTAGGTGTTTTAGGTGAATAGCAATCGTCTGAGAAGTAAGGAGAATTTTTCACTGTACTGTATGTGAACTAAGTTACCACTCTCTAATCTCCAATCCACCTCTGTATTCTAAAGTGTTAATGAATGAACTAGGAACTGAGATCCAGCTGAGTGCTCTATGTCAACAGTACTGAGACTAAGCCTAATTTCTCATGATGGTGAGCATAACTCACACTTCAAATATAATGTAATTGTTCAAGTTCACATGGTCTCATGGTAACTCATTCAGACTCATAATGTTCCAAGACAACTCCAAAGAGTGTCACAGCAGTTCATCTAGTTAACCAACTCTGACCAACTCCAGTTCAGAATAGTTTTAGAACCATACAGCGCAGCCTGTAAAATTTTTTAAGTACCTTTCCCTGCTCTTCCTCTCTTGAGAGACTATGATAAGTTCATGAAAGACCTGCTTTCTGTTGTGCAATAAGTTTTACAAAATCAGCTTTGCTTGATGATCACATTTCCTTGGAGGATTCTGTGGGTGTTTCTACAGTGCTCACTGATAAACCAAAACTAGAATTGACTGAAAGTTTGGAGTTTGTCCTAAGAGAGATGTCCAGTTATTAGATGCAGCCCATTTTCATTCTATTCTTTTTTATTTTAATGTCTCATGAGTGCTGTTTGTTAGTTTCCAATGCTTTATTTTCTGTATAACTTGACTTTTAAATCTGGTCCATTCACACAATTTATTTTTTGATATCCCATATTGGGCCTGTATTTCTATTTATAGCTTAATTCCACCCTAATGATTTCTCTGGGTTTCAGCTTACACTTGCAGTATGTGATATTCCGATATCTGACTCAGCCTGGAACCCAGGATAAATATGATTCTCAGTAGGAAAACACGTGAAATGGTGAGGAACATAATGAGGTCAACTTAAGATGAAGTGGCCATCAGAAAGAGACATGTAAAGATTAAGGATGTTTGAAATTACAGAGAAGGAGAAATGGCCTGCTAGTAGGCAAGAGTTCCAGGATTGTAACCAAAAAAAAGTTTTATACTCCATTTTGCTAAAATAAGTTATTAAAATTATTTAATAATGGACTCAACATGTACTGAGGATTCTGTCAGGCGAGTCATGAGACAAGAGAAGGAGAACAATTCTTAAGACACAACTTCTCCTTTCAAGCTGTTTAGGTCTACAGCAAATTACACTAAAACACTAATTCCAAGCATGTTTTCATTTAATCTGGATTTATTCTTTCAGAGGAGCTCTTTGAGGTAGTGCACTGATTAATGCAGAATCAATTGTTTCAAGTATAATGAGGCATTGTTCCCCAAGCTTTCCTGAAAACTTTTGTGAAACCTCAAAGCTACACCACTGATCTTCTGAAATGCTTAATTATCTAAACAAAGTAAATAAACTCACCCAACCAAAAATATGCCTGTGTGTGGAGCTGATGTTTTATGGCTATAAAAAGTCAGACAAAAGTAGTATGAAATCAGAAACACATTATATTGCATTTTATTCACTGATAAAATGAATGAAGCTAAATGGGTCATAAAAATGTATATCCAGTTTTATAGGGCATGAGGCATACATAGCAGCAAAAATGTCTCTCCTTTCGTTTTTGTTTTTACAGTAATTAAAAGTAAGCAAAAAGCCCCACAATTATCTGAGTAATTAGACTTTCTCAATTAAAAACGAACACTGATAAGATTAGCTTCATTTCTAGGTCACTTTATTTTGCACCATTATTAATTTATATCCAGGTCAGAATCTCGCAGCCAGCACTGTGAACTAGACAAGGAGTTCCTAGTTGTTAAGATTGATTTTTTAGGGAAAAATCCTATCAAGCTGAGGAATCAATGGGAAGATGCATTTAAAATAATTAGTACAGTGACTAATGTGTTGTAAACACTCAATAAATATTGATATTAGTGGTTATTAATTTAAACACACTTTAAGTAAACATGGAAATCTCAGAGAACCTACTCTGAAATAAACAGGACTCTTTATTGTTTATGGTGAGAATTAAATATATTTTTTTATTTGTTCTTATTCTTCTTGTTAATCTCATTATTCTTTCACTCATGTGAGGGGAATGATGCTTCCTTTAGGGGACTTGAGGAAAACAGTGATCCAAAAGAAATGGAGATATTTGAAACTTTAGGACAGATTATCCTTTTCATTGAGCAAAGCTTCACCTTCCTTTTCTATAAGCATTTATATATGCAAGCGCAAAGCAAAACCAATCTTTTGCAAAGGGGGAATTTCAGATGCTTCCCCAAAGAGCCAAATTGTTTCATGCACTCATGTAAAAGTCTATTATAGGGATGGGAGAAGTTACGTTCTACAGATTAGCTTTACTTTGGAAAGGCTTTTTTTTTTTCCCAGCATGGAATTAGGCATCCTTATGCCC
>NW_011483369.1:17985-19126 GCF_000754665.1 Bison bison bison
CCTACCTACCATAGGAGGTTTAAACCTATAAACCTAAAAATAAAATTCATATTTAGTACCCAGTTCTCACTTGGTCTATGATATAATTCTGTTCTGGCATCCACAACCATTCAATATCTTTATGGTCACACATTATTTTTGTGAAATGGCTATTGTAGTAAAATTTACTGAATTAAAATGGCCATTTTAAGCCAACTTGTGATGTATGAATTATTTTATTATTCCACTGACAGGCAGCACAGTAGTTCACAAAGTACCAAGAAATTGAGTTTCAAATGAAAGTCATCCTATTCCCCCTCTTTTATTATTGATTTAACTCCATACAAGGGAATTACTGTTGGCTTAGAACCATGAAAAACACTGCTCAGACACAGTGACACATAATATTTATATTCATTTGCTACTATTTTTTATGCAGATTTTTGAGAGTCACATCAAATAATTCTCCATTGAACATTTCTTTTTTCACGAGATTTTTTAAATGTTTTAAAAATTATCTACTTGTTCAAGTACTCTTTTTAGCATGAGAGTTTGACATTTTTAAAGTTACCTTTTGAAATAAATTATCCACACATTTTATAGATTATTTTTCTCCCATGCAAAAATAAGTTTTGAGAGAACATTTAAAATTTACATTCTAATTTGTACTTCAGTTTAAATATATTACCACTTTAATTTTTATCTAAGAAATCACTTGTAATATAGCTTCTCCTTTATAAGCAGCACATAATTTTCCATATAAATCATGATCTGTACATTTACATGGCTCTCTTCTCATAGTGCATACATTTACCTAAAAAGCAAAGCAGTATGTATTGCTTAAGCATATACAGTAATAATAAAACCCATTGAGACAAAGTGTGTTTCATGTTTCTAATCAGAACAGTCAATCTATACCATGGGAAGTACCAAAGAGTTTTCATAAAATTATATGATTCACATAGAGAGTACCATAGCAACATACTCTCTCATCTCTATCACTGTCAATCCTTCCACCATATATGGAAATCACAACTACAACTTAGCATTCATCTATCCAACAGAACCATTTAATACCGTTAATAAGATGTGCTATACTTTAAAATAACCTGTTCCACAATAATGAGTATGATTATCATTTAGTTTGGGGATAAATTATTTT
>NW_011483370.1:0-495 GCF_000754665.1 Bison bison bison
TTCATGCTCACTCCCAGATTTTTCCTCTGTCGCTGGCGTCACATTTGACCACCATGACTCTCCTGCCTTCTCCCCTGAAACTTCCTCCCTCAGTTCAGTTCAGTTCAGTCACTCAGTCGTGTCTGATTCTTTGCGACCCCATGGACTGCAGCACGGCAGGCTTCCCTGTCCATCACCAACTCCCGGTGTTTCCACAAGTGCATGTCCATTGAGTTGGTGATGCCATCCAACCACCTCATCCTCTGTTGTCCGCTTCAGGGTCTTTTCAAGTGAGTCACTTCTTCACATGAGGTGGCCAAAGAATTGGAGTTTCAGCTTCAGCATCAGTCCTTCCAATGAACATCCAGGACTGATCTCCTTTAGGATGGACTGGCTGGATCTCCTTGCAGTCCAAGGTCTCTCAAGAGTCTTCTCCAACACCACAGTTCAAAAGCCTCAATTCTTTGGCACTCAGCTTTCTTCACAGTCCAACTCTCACATCCATACATGACTACT
>NW_011483370.1:4637-5328 GCF_000754665.1 Bison bison bison
GCTTTTAAGGTTAATTAGGTCCCATTTGTTTATTTTTGCTTTTATTTCCAATATTCTGGGAGGCGGGTCATAGAGGATCCTGCTGTGATGTATGTCGGAGAGTGTTTTGCCTATGTTCTCCTCTAGGAGTTTTATAGTTTCTGGTCTTATGTTTATATCTTTCATCCATTTTGAGTTTATTTTTGTGTATGGTGTTAGAAAGTGGTCTAGTTTCATTCTTTTACAAGTGGTTGACCAGATTTCCCAGCATAACTTGTTAAAGACATTGTCTTTAATCCATTGTATATTCTTGCCTCCTTTGTCAAAGATAAGGTGTCCATATGTGCGTGGATTTATCTCTGGGCTTTCTATTTTATTCCATTGATCGATATTTCTGTCTTTGTGCCAGTACCATACTGTCTTGATAACTGTGGCTTTGTAGTAGAGCCTGAAGTCAGGTAGGTTGATTCCTCCAGTTCCATTCTTCTTTCTCAAGATCGCTTTGGCTATTCGAGGTTTTTTGTATTTCCATACAAATTGTGAAATTATTTGTTCTAGCTCTGTGAAGAATACTGTTGGTAGCTTGATAGGGATTGCGTTGAATCTATAAATTGCTTTGGGTAGTATACTCATTTTCACTATATTGATTCTTCCAATCCATGAACATGGTATATTTCTCCATCTATTAGTGTCCTCTTTGATTTCTTTCACC
>NW_011483371.1:0-651 GCF_000754665.1 Bison bison bison
CTTCTAGGCAACCCAAAGCCTCCATGGTTCAGACGTGGTGCTGGCGACGTGGCAGTGGCAGGCCAGACTGAAGCCCAGTGAGGCGAGATGGAGACACTTCACAAATGCATAGACCAGAGAAGTCACCGAGGCTGCTCTGCCTGAGAAACAGGTGTCCAAGGGCCAAAGGGAGGGAGAGATGGGGCCCAGCTGAACCAGGGTGGTGCCTAAACTTGATCTGAAATAGTTCTTGAGCATCAATTCAGAAAATCAGACTAGATTTGCCACAAAGGGTTATTGCACTGAGAGCGGGGGAGCTGGAATGGTTCTTCAGAGATGGGTTGAAAAGACCAAGATTTCTATTCTTTTTTTTTTTTTTCTTGCCGCACCTCACAGCATGTAGGATCTTAGCTCCCTGACCGGGGATAGAACTCGTGCCCCCTGCATCTCTGCATTAGGAGCACAGAGTTTTAACCACTGGACTGCCAGGGAAGTCCCCAAGATTTCTAATTCCATATCAATCTGTCACCAGGCCACCAGCAAGGGGTGTGCCCTAGGTGCTGTCTGCCACTGAAGCCATCTGTGAATGACTTGAGGGAGTCTGTGGCTGGAGCATGTCCACTTCACTGTTGGCACTTCCAGCTCTGGGCAACAAGTCCTTCCACAATGGGG
>NW_011483371.1:5096-6995 GCF_000754665.1 Bison bison bison
GATATGATGGGAGGGGAGTGAAAGTAGCAGGTCTACTTGCTTGGACTTCAGGGCCATCTGGGCTGGTAAGGAATGAGGGGGTGGGGAAAGGGTACCAGGCACTGTCCACAGGAGGGCATTAGAGACAGATGGAAGAGCGTGGGCAAAGGCATAGAGGGATGAAAGGATTGTCTGCTTTTGGGAAACTACAAGTAGTTCAACATGACTGAAGCCAAGGGTATGAGGGCAATCTGCCCAGGAAACTAAGTGAGGCAGGCAGGGCCAGCTCCCGCAGGATGCTGCTAACAAAATCTGGATTTTATCCTGAGCTTGTGGGAAATCCTTGGCAAATGTTAAGCAAAAGAGTGTTTGAAAAGACATAAAGTCCAGGACTCCTGGAGCAAAATCCTTAAGAACAAAGGCCCTGGTATCGGAGCTGGGTACCATTCTACTTCACAACTATTTATGTAATTGATTTATTGCTCTCTTTCCCCTTGGAATCCAAGTTCTCTGAGGTCAGCACCATGTCTTCTTGATTGTAGCTGTGACTGTGGCATCTGGTGTATAGGAGATGCTTATGGGACACTATTGGTTGCTCTTCAAAGTCCATTCTTCCTTTCCTCCTTGGACACACAGGCAGCCAGGTAGAATCATCATTTCCCGCCTCCCTTGCAGCTAGCTGGCCTATGCAATTAAGTTGTCTGCAGCAGAATAAAAGTGGCAGATGTGTGTGGAACTTTGCTTAGCATGTTTTAAAATTTTCTTGTCCTGAAATTCCCTTTCACCTTCCCGCAAGCTAGGACACAAATATGCCCCTTACCAGGTTTTGCCCTCACAGATGAGAGCAACACCCTAGTGGGTGGAAGGGCACAAGAGCAAAGGATCTCTAGTTCCTGAAGAACCACATAGAATTGAGCTGCCCTGCAAATCTGGACCACTGACCTTAGAGCTGTAACATGATTGACAGACAAATTCCTGTTTTGTAAGCCATGCACTAGAGGTCCTTTTTCTTACAACTCCTGAACACTTGCCTTAACTAATACAATGTTGAATAAATATTTTTTGCATGAGTGAATGAAATACAGTTGCCTGGTGAGCAATGGGGGGCGGCAGGCAGGAAAGTAGGGGCTCTGATCCCCACAAAGTCGAAAACCTGCATAAAAATTTACAGTCAACCCTCTGTATCTGTGGTTCACCATCCACGGATTCATCCAATCTCAGATCACACTGTAGGACCCATTTACAGAGAAAAATGCACCTGTAAGTGAACCCATGAGGTTCAGACCCACGTTGTTCAAGGGTCCAAGGTATGTTGTTCTGCAAATGTTATGGAAATCTTCTATTATTTCTCCAACAAGTTCATACCTTGAGGGACTCTATCTCTGTTTGCCATCCCCAAAGCATCTAGGTTGGGGCTGGACTCTTGTTGAATTGAATTAAATAGAACAGACTCAATTCTAACTAGAATTAAACCAGCCATTTTAGTTGTCTGCTCTGCCAGAAAGGAAGAGGATTATCTCTAGACCAGTAATCGTGTGTTTAGGATGTGTGTGAGGCTCTTTGGGAGGAGTTACTAAGTGCAAAAAAAAAGAAAGTCAAAGTGGTATGATTAAGGTAAAAACCTCGTGGGTGACACTAGAAAATTTGCGGAATTACTGCTGGCAGAACTCAAGCATTTGCACAGCAGCTGAAAAGTCACAGGGGAGAAAGGGAACCCCTCTCTGTGGAGAGAAGAATCGTGCATCGAATTTAACAACGTTGCCACATGCACACACACACACAGGCACACACAAAACCCTGTTCTGCTGAGAACTCGTTAGTTACATCAGATGTGACATATGGGTGGGTAATATAGTCTGGAGCCTACATTTCTTTAATTAACCAATAGCAATCAGGAGCGAGGGCAATTCCAGGGGAATG
>NW_011483371.1:10383-11300 GCF_000754665.1 Bison bison bison
GAGTTCCCATTGGCTCTTCCTGTAGCAGTTTCTCATTTGTCTAATCCTTTCACCTCCCAAACCCGACTGCAGACTCGAGTGTTCAGGTTTACATTTGTCTGTCTCCTTATAGAATATTTAGCAACCGCATTGAGCATGTAGTAAACCTTCAAAGTGTTGGTGTCATTTCTATAATAAACCCACGTGGCATGGACTATTTGCCTTCATTTCCAATGCCACTGCTGTGTGTTTTCCATAATTTGAGAATATGAGACTAGCAGAGAAGTTAAATGGCATCAGCCCAACACCCTCCTTTGGCAGATGGGAAAACTGAGGCTCGGAGGGATTAAATTATTTGTCTGTGGCCACATGGCTGTAGGAAGCAGAACTTGACGCAACAGCCAAGTCTCCTATATCCCTGGTGCTCCTTTCCAAAGTACTGAAATCAGTTCCATAATTGATTCTAGGGGCTGTTGTCACCAATGTGATGAGGAGGATTCTGGGCATAGTAGGAGAAAACTCCAAGATCAATTAGCCATGTCTTCCAGGAGAGAGGAAGACAGAAGTAGGGGTAGATATGCCCTGTGACCACTGTATCTACTACATCTGACTGCTTATTGGTTAGTCTGTCACAGTCCTTAACCTTCTCCACATGGAGAATTAGAATGTTTGGGATCCCTTTGTGACTTAGTGTCATCAAGGTCCATGTGTTGCCACCCAGTATTGGTCTCAATACTATCACCACCACATCACCCATCACCTCTGCCTCCGGCTGCTTGGCTCACTTCACAAAATTCTTTCACATACTTGAATTCATGCCATCCCCACAAAGTCTCTTCAGGTGAGAACTGGAGTCGTTTTTATCCCCAACATATGAATGTGGATTTTGAAGCTCAGAGTTGTGAAGCCACTTGCTTGAGTTCACATGGCAAAGTAAC
>NW_011483371.1:15403-15649 GCF_000754665.1 Bison bison bison
CACAGAGGCCCAGCTCAACGGCTTCAGCTTGTTGACAAACCGAACGTGCAGCCCCCAGAGAGAGCACTAACATTTTGATGAACAGGGTTTGTTGGGGGTGATGTTTCCTAACTAGCATTTTAATACCATTTTTGACGCTTTGTCTGAGCAACTGGAAAAGAATGCTCAGATAAAAGAGTAGGGTGAATATCAAACTGTCTGGGAGGTGACTCTTGCATCTAATCTTCGTCTACTGGCCTCATTTCC
>NW_011483372.1:0-461 GCF_000754665.1 Bison bison bison
GGTCTTTTCCAATGACTCTGCTCTTTGCATCAGGTGGCCAAAGTATTGGAATTTCAGCTTCAACATCAGTCCTTCCAAAGAAAACCCAGGATGATCTCCTTTAGGATGAAATGGTTGGATCTCCTTTTGGTCCAAGGGACTCTCAAGAGTCTTCTCCAACAACACAGTTCAGAAGCATCAATTCTTCGGCTCTCAGCTTTCTTTATAGTCCAACTCTCACATCCATACATGACTACTGGAAAAACCATAGCCTTGACTAGACGGACTTTTCTTGGCAATGTCTCTGCTTTTTAATATGCTGTCGAGGTTGTTCATAACTTTCCTTTGAAGGAGTAAGCGTCTTTTAATTTCATGGCTGCAATCACCATCTGCAGTGATTTTGGAGCCCAAAAAGACAAAGTCAGCCACTGCTTCCACTGTTTCCCCATCTATTTGCCATGAAGTGATGGGACCAGATGCCA
>NW_011483372.1:4773-6176 GCF_000754665.1 Bison bison bison
ATAAATCAAAACCTTTACAGACAACCAAAAGCTGAGAGAATTCAGCACCACCAAACCAGCTCTTCAACAAATGCTAAGGGATCTTCTCTAGACAGGAAACACAGAAAGGGTGTATAAACTAGAACCTAAAACAACAAAGTAAATAGAGATGGGATCATACTTATCAATAATTACCTTAAATGTAAATTGTTTGAATGCCCCAACCAAAAGACAAAGACTGGCTGAATAGATAGAAAAACAAGACCCCTATATATGCTGTCTACAAGAGACCCACCTCAAAACAGGGGACACATACAGACTGAAAGTGAAGGGCTGAAAAAATACGTTTCATGCAAATGGAGACCAAAAGAAAGCAGGAGTAGCAATACTCATATCAGAGAAAATAGACTTTAAAATAAAGGCTGTGAAAAGAGACAAAAAAGTACACTACATAATGATCAAAGGATCAATCCAAGAAGAAGATATAACAATTATAAATATATATGCACCCAGTATAGGAGCACCACAATATGTAAGGCAAATGCTAACAAGTATGAAAGGAGACATTAACAGTAACACAATAATAGTGGGAGACTTTAATACCCCACTCACATCTATGGATAGATCAAGTAAAGAGAAAATGAACAAGCAAGCACAAACTTTAAATGATACAATGGACCAGGTAGACATAATTGATATCTATAGGACATTTCACCACAAAACAATGAATTTCACCTTTCTCTTAAGTGCACACGGAACCTTCTCCAGGATAGATCACATCCTGGGACATAAACCTAGCCTTGGTAAATTCAAAAAAAGTTGAAATCACTCCAAGCATCTTTTCTGATCACCTGCAGTAAGATTAGATGTCAATTACAGGGAAAAGCTACTAAAAATTCCAAAATATGGAGGTTGAACAACACACTTCTGAATAACCAACAAATCACAGAATAAATCAAAATATGCATAGAGGAGAATTAAAATGAAAGTACAACAACCCAAAACCTATGGGACACTGTAAAAGTAGTACTAAGGGGAAGGTTCATAGCAATACAGGCCTACTTCAAGAAACAAGAAAAAGTCTAATAAATAACCTAACTCTACACCTAAAGGAACTAGAAAAGGAAGAAATGAAGAACCCCAGGGTTAGTAGAAGGAAAGGAATCTTAACAATTAGGGCAGAAATAAATGCAAAAGAAACAAAAGAGACCATAGCAAAAATCAATAAGCTAAAAGCTGGTTTTTTGAGAAGATAAACAAAATTGAGAAACCACTAGCCAGACTCATCAAGAAACAAAAGGAGAAGAATCAAATCAGCAAAATTGGAAATGAAAATGGAGAAATCATGACAGACATCACAGAAATACAAAGGATCATAAGAGACTACTATTAGCAATTATATGCCAAACACAGAAATACAAAGG
>NW_011483372.1:9922-10820 GCF_000754665.1 Bison bison bison
AAGGCTTTGACATAGTCAAAAAAAGCAGAAATAGATATTTTTCTGGAACTCTCTTGCTTTTTCCATGATCCAGCAGATGTTGACAATTTGATCTCTGATTCCTCTGCCTTTTCTAAAACCAGCTTGAACATCAGGAATTTCATGGTTAACATATTGCTGAAGCCTGGCTTGGAGAATTTTGAGCATTACTTTACTAGTATGTTAGATGAGTGCAATTGTGTGGTAGTTTGAGCACTCTTTGGCATTGCCTTTCTTTGGGATTGGAATGAAAACTGATCTTTTCCAATCCTGTGGCCATTGCTGAGTTCTCCAAATTTGCTGGCATATTGTCTGCAGTGCTTTCACAGCATCATCTTACAGGATTTGAAGTAGCTCAAGTGGAATTCCATCACCTTCACTAGCTTTGTTCGTAGTGATGCTTTCTAAAGCCCATTTGACTTCACATTCCAGGATATCTGGCTCTAGGTGAGTGATCACACTATCGTGATTATCTGGGTCATGAAGATCTTTTCTGTACAGTTCTTCTGTGTATTTTTGCCATCTCTTCTTAATATCTTCTACTTCTGTTAGGTCCATACCATTTTTGTCCTTTATCGAGCCTATCTTTGCATGAACTATTCCCTTGGTATCTCTAATTTTCTTGAAGTGATCTCTAGTCTTTCTCATTCTGTTGTTTTCCTCTATTTCTTTGCATTGATCGCTGAGGAAGGCTTTCCTATCTCTCCTTGGTATTCTTTGGAACTCTGCATTCTGTTGCTTATATCTTTCCTTTTCCCTTTTGCTTTTTAACTTCTCTTATTTTCACAGCTATTTGTAAGGCCTACCCCAGACAGCCATTTTGCTTTTTTTCATTTTCTTTCCATGGAAATGGTCTTGTTCACTGTTTCCTGTTCAATGT
>NW_011483372.1:13872-15367 GCF_000754665.1 Bison bison bison
GCAAAAGGGACAGAGGTTAAGAAAGAGGTTAGGGAATTTATCTTTTTAATGCTTCAGCTTACTCAGTAGTTGGGTATCTCTGAAAGGATGATGTAGAAATAGGGACAGAAATAAATAGTGCCCCAAACAAATTGAGCAACAGTAGTTCATTAATTCTTATGTATGACTGACTTACACACTGCCCTCTTGCACCTAGAAGGGTGTTTTTAATGCAGATTCTTTTTAATGTTTTTTTTTTTTTTTTTAATAATGTTTTTTAATTCCTTGGCCCAGGTCTAGAACTCCTGAATTATATTCCAAATCACATTAAGGTTTGAAAATCCACTAGTACAGATAAATCAGGTTGATGTGGGTTCAGATCTCTGTTTTGTCACCAATTAACTGTATTTATGGCTTCCATCCTTCTCAAGTGTCACTGCCATCTCTACTCTTAGCTCCCTCTTCCCCTTCTTTTCTCCTTGTTATTGTATAACCTACCCAACCACACAAACTCATTAAGACAGTTGTGTACTATTAATAGTTATCTTTTTCCCTGAGATCACTGAGATGTTATCATTTTACCTCTACTTACTGAACTTGTACAGTTTTCTAGCTGAACAACTATTTTTGTCTGTTTACTTCTCATTCTCAATCATTGGTCCTGACATGGCTGCCAGTTTTCCTGTCCAGTTTCTATGTTGTTTGAGTTACTATCCTGACCAGTCTGATGCTGAGTGTTTGTTACTTTTCTATTAGTCAACCCAATTTGCAGGCTTTATAGTCAACATAACTGAAGGGCACAGACTCAGATGTAAAGACCCTATCATCACTCAATACTTACTTAGACCCCAGTGCTGATAATATCCCATAGCTTATTCTGTAGAAAAGACTACATCTATGTGGTATGGGAGAAATGGATTAGGAATTTGCATTTGAGCTAGATCTCAGAAAATAAGCAATGTTTTCATTATCAGAGAAAAGGAAAGATCATTCCTGAGAGAGGCAAGAGCAAAATATGACTAGGGGACTGGTGAGCAACTCAGTGTTAGGTGTTCAATAAACATTTCATTGTTTCTCAAAGTGTAGTATGGGCATCACCCGCTTCAGAAAACTCACAAGATGCTGTTCAGAATTTCATTTGTGGATGTTGTTAGTATGTTGGATTAGGATCTTTGCAAATATGGCTCAAGAAACTGCTGTACTTTTAACAATAAGTACAGCATCAAAAACATCAAGTAGCTATGTACAACTAAAACTATGGGGCAAAGAACTAGAGAACATAAAGCCAGGTATTTTTTAAAGTGATACATTACATAATTTGAAGAATTAATACGCTAACTTTCTAAAAGAGGTGAAAGTGTTTGAAATTAGTCTTGGTCCATGTAACCAATCAACATATTATAATGCTTAGGATTTAGGAGAAACAGAAAGAAACTGATCTGAAGTCCAGTAAGTGTGTGTGTGTGTGTGTGTGTGTGTGTGTGTGTGTGTAAAAGAGAGATAGAGGAGGGGGGCA
>NW_011483372.1:18398-20690 GCF_000754665.1 Bison bison bison
TGGGGAATCCCTTAACAAGGCATTTTTACGTATTTCTTTCCTTTTCCTGCCACTTTTCTGGCTGAGTTCTTAGGCCTGAAAGTTCATATATTGTATTTTTTTTTTTCAGTTCCTTTTCTTCTTACTTAGAATTGGACCAAAACAGACTTTGATTAAAATATGAGAATACTGCTAGTAACTGATTTTACAATGGTTACAGTGCCAATAGCATAAATCCAGTTAGTATTCTCAGGACAGGAGAACCACCGCAGTGATTCACTATCTTTTAAATAAGGTCTTGAAAAATTATTTATTGAAGATCATCAGTGTATAATGCACTCTGTTTGGTATACAAATATATATTAGATATATGACCAGCCCTTGAAGGGATTATAATCTAGTAGGGGTAACAAGATTTATATGTTAATGTGTTTTTTTTTTTCCAGAAATTTTTTTTTCCTGCTTTCACATGATAAAAGCTCTATAAAGACAGAAGCACTTATATCAAGTTAACTGTGTGAGTAGAAAGCAAAAGAAAAGCACAGTGAATTAATTTACCAATTCTTCATTCCTTATTGTGAATAATCATATTTATAATAACCTAAAACCTCTTCACTTGCAAAGATAGCATTTACTGAATATATTTTCTTGTTTGGCTGTACCAAAGTAGGTTTTTACAAAATTCAGATAGCGGTATCTGTTATCATTATCATAGATTGTTTATTTCCCCAAAATAGAAGTCTTCTAGCTCAATTTATTTAAAAATTAACTCTCATCTTTTTTCCCTGCCAGTCCTCTCACCATTCTTACCTTCTTAGATATACTGCCACCCTGATATATAATATGCATACATATAAAAGATCTTCTGTCACAATATCGTGTGTTTGCCAATCTTCCCATGTTATTATCAGGATCATTTTTTAATTAAATAAGATAATTTGTCTTCAAAAGCCTAGTCCATTAATTAGCACATAATTAGTTCCCTTTCACTTGTCCCTTTTATGTCCTGGAAGTCACTTTTCATACTGATTTTTTGATAAATGATAGAATTTATCAGGTAATCACTGTCTGAAATTATTTTGTTTATTAATTTGTTTTCCTATTATTCAATTATAAGCTGTTTCCTGTCATTAAATTATAAACTTTGTGGGAGCAAAACCTTCCTTTTCAGTCCTGTTTATTGCTCTTTCTCTGAAGCTTAAAACAAGTGCCAGGAATCTACTAGACTCAGCTCAATAAGCACTTGTTAGGTGAGTGATTGATTAAGTGAATCTTACTCCTTAAACTTTCCCAACAAATCCATCAGTGAAACCTATCAGTTTTTCTTTTAATGATATCTCTTAGATTCTCCTCTGCATTTTTACAGCTCACACATTCCAATTGACCCTGAATGCTTTAAACCTAAGCAATAATTTCTTACCTGTAGTCTGTTTTCAACCAATCCTGCATACTACTGCTCTTCTGATTTTTCCTTAAACACTATTTCCTTCACCTCATTTCATGGCTTAACCTTCTCCAAATGCTTCTTGGTTCAAATGTAAGTAATGGATGTGAAAGCTTAAAGTGCTATATGAGGGTTGTCCTTCTGTTGATTATTGGATTGTAAGATTTACCAGCAATTATTTCCACCCTGTCTCTTTCATTGTTGTTTCTTTTCTAAAACACCTATGGACCTTATACTTTATTCAACCTGATATGCTGATGGAAGCTCTGCAGCCTCCTCCAAAAGACTTGACACATACACTTTTTCGAGGATTCACAGATCCTAAGATCTACGTTAAGAATCCATTTCATAATTTTAATCTCACAGTTAAACATTCCATTAAATAACATCTTGTATTGCTGTAAAGTTTCACATGCCTATGATCTCCTTTCTTAGGTAGAATTTTTGTCTTCTCTTGTAGTCCCCAGAGAATGTATGTAATAAAATGCTGGGCCTAGAAAAAGCACTTCATAAATACTTGCTGACTTGACATACAGACCCATATCCATTTATTTCCAAGAAAAAGCTAATAATAATTCAGCCAAAGGATTGAGAGAAACCAGTAAGTAACTATGAAATAGTAGTTAAGAAGAATATCTGTGAACTGAAATTTTAATCATAAAACTAATACTACAGGGTAGCAGAAGGGAATGTGGGGAGGAGTCAGTGAACTGTTCTGATTGTCTTGGTGATTATATGACTATGCATTTGTCAAAATCCATAGATATGTATACCAAGAGAGTGAACTTCACAGTGTATAATTTAAAATACATTTAAAATACTTTTAATATAGTAGAGGTTTTTGTTTTTGTTTTGGCTATGCAGCTTGT
>NW_011483372.1:23642-24376 GCF_000754665.1 Bison bison bison
AAGGAATGATGCTAAAGCTGAAACTCCAGTACTTTAGCCACCTCATGCAAAGAGTTGACAAGACTCTGATGCTGGGAGGCATTAAGGGCAGGAGGAGAAGGGGACGACAGAGGATGAGATGGCTGGATGCCATCACAGACTCGATGGACGTGAGTTTGAGTGAACTCCGGGAGTTGGTGATGGACAGGGAGGCCTGGCGTGCTGCAATTCATGGGGTCGCAAAGAGTCGGACATTACTGAGCGACTGAACTGAACTGAACTGAACTGAGATAGAATGATGGACAAGATACATAAAATTTCAACCTTTAGAGACAATTTACCATATAGCAGTCAGTGTTAGGTGAATATTGTTTCTTTTGTGTGTAATGTTCTGTGCAATAGTTCTGGGAGGTGAGTATTATTACTCTCCACTACAGGAATTTAAGAGTCAGAGATTAATCAACTTGCTCCATCACACAGATAATAAGTGGAGGATCTGAGATCCAAATCCAAGTCATTTGGGTTATGTATGAATTTTCTATGTTGTTTAAGAAATTACTGTGAATATAGTAACTTAGTACACATTTATTATATCACAGTGCCTAAAAGTCAGGACTCCAGGTGTACCTTAGATAGGTCCTAAAAGGCTACATCAAGGTATCAACCAAGAAAGGTTTCTCATCTGGAGACTCCAGTGTAAAAGAATCCATCTTCAAACTCATGTGGTGGTTGTTGTTCAGTTGCTCAGTCTGTCT
>NW_011483373.1:0-321 GCF_000754665.1 Bison bison bison
AAGCCCACATGGCAATGAAGACCCAGCACAGCAAAAAAAAAAAATAAAAATCACCACGTGGCAACCATCACAGTAATAATTGATTCAGGCAAGAATCATAATGGATGTTAAAATGAGTGTGTGTGAGTTTGACGAATACAGGACATTTACATAGTCTCGAAATTTCCTCTCCATTTACAGAGTAAATGTACAGTGGAGAAACCAAGTGAACATCACCCAAAATAGGACAAATTGACCTTTTGTATCTTTTGATAGGCTTCAATGAAGAGAGCACAGCATCACTTTTGAGGCATTTCTGCCCAGTATGGAGAAAAAAAAAAA
>NW_011483373.1:3896-4688 GCF_000754665.1 Bison bison bison
TTCTAACTGTTGCTTCCTGACCTGCATACAGGTTTCTCAAGAGGCAGGTCAGGTGGTCTGGTATTCCCATCTCTTTCAGAATTTTCCACAGTTTATAATTAGATCTTAGAATTTCAACAGTTGTCCCACTGAGAAAGAGAAACGTGGCCCACAGTAGCATGAACATTGTTTAAATAAAAATGACCAAATACACCCCATCCTGGCTACTGTGAGTGACTGCTGCTTCCCTAACTACAGAGTTACCCTGCGCCATTCCTCCCACTTTAAAGATAAGATTTACTGAGGCGTGCAATCATGGATCTACTCCCTGTTCCTGACAGCATTCCATCTAAAGCAAAGCTCTGCTTTCTTGAACTCTCCCCCAAATCACTTAATAAGCCCAAATCTCTAAGTCCTTTCTAACCCCCTCTTACTAAGACACTTCATGTTGCTCCATGGTGCCCGTTCTCC
The DNA here is from genome assembly GCF_000754665.1 of Bison bison bison. Classification (NCBI taxonomy): domain Eukaryota; kingdom Metazoa; phylum Chordata; class Mammalia; order Artiodactyla; family Bovidae; genus Bison; species Bison bison. Next base: position 4,347 of record NW_011483373.1, read on the forward strand.
CTTGTTTTGATGAGCAGTAAATTCAACTGGTTCAACTACAGCTCTGTTGCTGCTGAGTTTGGGCTGGTGAGTGTTGTCACTGCTGATGTCCTTTTTCTGCTCCAGGATCCAGCCTAGGCCCCCACGTTGTATGTAGTTCTCCTGTCTCCTTAGGCACCGGCAATCCATGATAATTCCTCACTCTTTTCTTGTCTCTCATGGCTAGTTGTAGGTTGTCCCTCAATTTGTTTGATGTTATCTCATGAGTCAATTGAGGTTTTGCATGTGGAGCAAAAATACCCTTCTCAGTGCATCATATCAGAATGTACCTGATGTCTATGTGACTTATGACAAGTGACATTG
>NW_011483373.1:4866-5211 GCF_000754665.1 Bison bison bison
TTGGAAGGAGCACAAAATTCTGTATTTCCTGACTTGTAACTTTTTTCTCCAAGCAATACTTGCTCAAGACTTAAAGTAGTTTCAGAACTGCTAACCCAGATTCTCATAGGAAAAATAATCACTAACCAGAGCACAGTTTTTGTGAATGGATTTTCCCCCCTCTTTTTAAATTGAGGTAGAATTCACATACTATAAAATTAACCATTTTAAAGTGTGTGTAGACTTCTTGTTGTTTGTTGTCTTATACTATGTAGTCAAAAGGCTTACTTTCCAAGTTACCTAGGTTAGAGAAACCTAGGTTAAACTAGGTTAGTTTCTCTGTGTAGTTATTTTATTCTTTATTTT
>NW_011483373.1:5311-5899 GCF_000754665.1 Bison bison bison
TCTTCTGCATTTATTGGAATTCTACTGTAAAGAAGAGCTCTTGCCTTTCCCATTTATTTACTTATCTGGTTATTTATTTGTATCAGTATGGTCTCATAAGAATTGATTTTATTCTATGGATTATTTCTATCATTACTTATTTAATATTCAAATTGTCCCAAATTTGGCTATGGGAGCCCCTTCAAGTTGGTTCCTGTGTCCTTTCAACATGCCCCCAATTTTTTTAGCACGTCCTCCCTTTCTGGCAGCACAAGAGTATTACAGGCTCATCTTGTACTTTCCCTATGTAATCTCAGAATCAGCCATTTCCCGAAAGAGCTCTGGTTTCTCTTACTAGGTCTTAGAAACCAAGACCTAGGCACTGTGTACTGGAGTGTCACTGCTTATAGGCCATCTCAGAGAATAAAGCTTGGAAATATATTTCTACACACTTCTCTACACTCACATCTCTAGCCCTATATCTATCCATCTGTGTATATATATACCTAAAAAATCCCGAGTTCAGGGACTTCCCTGGTGGTTCAGGGATTAAAACTCCACACTTGCACTGCAAGGGGCTTGACTTTGATCCTTGGTTGGGGGACTAAG
>NW_011483373.1:7981-9327 GCF_000754665.1 Bison bison bison
TGAGGAAAGTGAGACTTGGAGAGACTAAGCAACTTGCCCAAGGTTACCGAGTAACCAGCAGAGTCGTGATTTAAAACCAGGTCTGTCTGATTCCAGGGCTCTACTTTTTTCCAAAATGAACACAAATCCCACAAAGTATTTATTTAAACTCTAGAGGACACATTCAGGCTCTTGCAATTGCTTATCCGCAGAAGTCAGATGCTACACGGGAGGACTAGGAAAGCGGGAGACCTGAAAATTGTTGCCTTGAGCAAATCGCTGAACCAGTTTCCTTGTTTGAAAAGTAGGACTTGCCCACAGGGCTGTGGGGATGCAGACCTGACAACTGCAGCCAATGGAGTCTGTTCTCCTAGGTCAGTTCCTTTGCCATGATAAGGCTTCCCTGGTGGCTCAGACAGTAAAGAATCTGCCTGCAGTGCAGGAGACCCAGGTTCAATCCCTGGGTCCGGAAGATCCCCTGGAGGAGGAAATGGCAACTCCCTTCAGGATTCTTGCCTGGAGAATCCCATGCACAGAGGAGCCTGGTGGGCTATAGGCCATGGGTACTCGACTGAGCGACTAACACTCTCACTTTGCCATGATGGTTACTAAATATTTTATATCACCTCTGGTTCCACAGATACTCCTTTTGGTTGTGGAGGTCAAGTGAGACCCCAGTAAATCCCAAGAACCCACTACACAGAGGTTAATCAGCATTCTCAGGCACTCAGAGCTGGCTGCGTGGGCAGACAACATAGAGTTACACAAGACCTGCACTTAGTTTAATGCTCTGCTGGTGCCATCTTGCATTTCTCAATGACAGGAGGCCCCATGTTTCCGTTTTGCACTGGGCCCCACAAATTATGTAGCTTCAGGCAAAAAGACAGTGGCTGATGAAACCCAGAAAAATACTCTATTGTCTCCAATCACATTCCACTACAATGATTTTATTCTGACGGAAGTCTCTAGAGTGTTTACTCACTTGTCTCCTGGCTGTTGAGGGGAAAGAACTGTCTTGAGGAAGTGGCTATATCCTGTATATGTCCAGCATGCTGTCTTTGTCTGTTCTGGCTGCTATAACAATACCACAGACTGGGTGGTTTATAACCAATAATTGTTTCTCACAGTTCCGGTGGCTGGGAAGTCCAAGATCATGGCACTAGCAGATTTGGTGTCTGCTGAGAACAAGCTTCTTGGTTCACAGCCAGGACCGGATCTTCCTGCTGTGTCCCCACAAGGCAGGAGTGATGGAGCTCTCTAGGGTCTCATTTATAAGGGCACTCACCCCATTCATGAAGGCTCCACTCTCATGACCCATTAATAGTTAACTCCCCAAAACTCTACTCCCAAATACCATCACATTGGGA
>NW_011483373.1:9427-11578 GCF_000754665.1 Bison bison bison
TACAGAGGAGGGATTCAGAAAGGGCTTGATGGGGACTGGGCTGTCAGGAAAAGCTTAGGGTCCAGGTAGGACTCAGGTCTAGTTAAGATGCCTGGGGCTTAGTAAGTGGAGGAACAGAACAGTCCAAGCCTCAGACCTGGATATGGACACATAATAACTCCCTCCTGGTGGGTCTGGCTTTTGAATCCATCAGAATAGACTGGAATTAGGGAGTATTGCAAGTTCAGTTCTCTGTAAGCAGACATTAAGATGAGTTCAAGATATGTGTTTGTCTCCTGTGGCTGCTATAACAATTATTCCAAAGTGGGTGGCTTAAAACAATAGAAATGTATCCTCTGAGAGTTCTGAAAACCAGAAGTTTAAGATCAGTTTCACTGGGCTAAAAAAAGCAAGGTGTTGGGAAAGGTGATCAGTCACCCTCCAGACCAAGCCAGGAAGTAACTGGCTCAGAAATTCTCAGGCAGCCCAAACCTGCCCTTCCAAAAGCTTGTCTTGGCATCCTCATTGTCATGGTTGCCCCAGAGGTAGTCAAAAGGGAGACCCCCCAACTGCATTGCAGTGTACAACAAAATATGACTTTCCTTGGCTCATCTTTAAATGTCAACAAAGGGACCAAAGTTGGGCAGGACAGAGGCTGAAGGGGACTTCCCAGGTGGCGCTAGTGGTAAAGGACCTGCCTGCCAATGCAGAAGACTAAGAGACTTGGGTTCGATCCCTGGGTTAGGAAGATCCCCTGGAGAAGGAAATGGCAACCCACTCCAGCATTCTTGCCTGGAGAATCCCATGGACGGAGGAGTCTGGCGGGATACAGCCCATAGGCTTGCAAAGAGTCAGACACGACAGAAGCAACTTAACATCCACACACAAGGCTGAAAGGGAAGGCAAGAGGAGCCTGGACTGGTTGCTGGAGTTCTGAAACTATCCTGGCAAGTCACTCTGCCTCCCTGGGCCTCAGTTTCCACATCTGCTGCATGAAGCCTATTACGCCAGGCATTTTATCTTAAAGGTGGTGACTCAGAGGTAGAAAAGTGAAAGTGAAGTCACTCAGTCATGTCCAACTCTTTGTGACCCCATGGACTGTAGCCTATCAGGGTCCTCTGTCCATGGGATTCTCCAGGCAAGAATACTGGAGTGGGTTGCCATTTCCTTCTCCAGGGGATCTTCCCAACCCAGGGATCGAACCCGGGTCTCCCACATTGCGGGCGGGTGCTTTATCATCTGAGCCACCAGGGAAGCCCAAAAGAGGAGGCCAACTGAGAGGTCTCTGAGGGTAGAGGGCAGGCAGGGAGACTGGGCAAAAGTCCAAGGAACTCCCATTAGTGTTTGCAGCCTGGGCAAGAGGGTACATGGAAACTGACATACCACATGGCTAATCATTTGAAAGGTATAAAAACACGCAAGCTGCTGAATAAAATATATTCTGTTGGCTGACCTTGAAAAAGTTTTTTTTAGAATGACCCATAAGGCCAAGTTTTAACGAAAATTCTCAGACTCCTTAGAGTCCTGCCCTGGAGGAAGTTATATAGAGAGACCTGGCCCTGGTCCCCGGCTATGGCTATGAAGAATGTTCTACTCACAGACCTCCTGCTCCAGGGAGCTCAACTGGCTAAGTGCCCTGCGCTGTGCTTTGAAATCCATCTTTGCAGTTGGGCTAAGGCCACGCTTCCCATGGGCTGTTCCCTGCAGCGGGAATATAAGGGCCGTCCATCCTTGGGAAGTTCCTCTGATGACTGGCTTTACCTCAAGGACACCCTGACAGCCCTGCTGAATCTTATTTTGGTTGAGCAGAGGGGATTCTGGGATGCTCTCATCTGATCTTCTTGCCTTCACTCAGGGGAGGGGGTGTCAGCCTTCCAGCCTGGCCTTATGGTTCTCCCCATGGTCTTTGGCTGCCCCCTCCTTTCCTCCCACACAGCCATCTTCCTCAATACAATCCTTGCCCACTTAATCCTGTCTTGACATCTGGTTCTCAGAGGATGTGGACAAACATGTTGGCCCCCAGCCCAGCACTCTTCTCTTCTTACCCCTGCCTCCTTCCCACGCCATTAAGTGCCTCTTGTCCCCATGTCCCCTCGGCCTTCAGTCTCCTCACCCCATGGCAGTATGGGGAGTGTGGCAGGAGGGCTAGCACCAGGGCCAAGTCTTTCCTCC
>NW_011483373.1:12761-13016 GCF_000754665.1 Bison bison bison
GCCTGGCTAGGATAATTACATATTCACAAAGACTCCACAACTGACTGGAATGTTCTGACAGCCTAACACTGGTCCAGGGAAGCACAAAGCTCCAGCCAATTCCATCTCCTTGTAAGGGCTCCAGGAGTATGAGATTAACATACACACTAGTACATACATATAAAACAGATATCCAGCAAGGACTTGCTGTATAGCACAGGGAACACTACTCAATATGTTGTAACAACATATAAAGGAAAAGGATCTGAAAAAGAA
>NW_011483373.1:13116-14423 GCF_000754665.1 Bison bison bison
AGGAAATCAGTCCTGAGCATTCATTGGAAGGACTGATGCTGAAGCTGAAACTCCAATACTTTGGCCACTGATGTGAAGAGCTGACTCTTTTGAAAAGACCTTGATACTGGGCAAGATTGAAGGCAGGAGGAGAAGGGGATGACAGAGGATGAGATGGTTGGATGGCATCATGGACTCAGTGGACATGAGTTTGGGCAAGCTCTGGGAGATGGTGAAGGACAGGGAAGCCTGGTGTGCTGCAGTCCCTGGGGTTGCAAAGAGTTGGATATGACTGAGTGACTGAACAACGGTTGTAAGGCAGACATACCTGCTGTGATTCTCCCATGATTACTACTGAATTGGGGAACACTGAGGAAATTCCTCAGACCGGTTCCATTTGCTCTTTTTAAACACAAAGTCGGGAGAAAGAACAGGTAATCCAGAATATGTCTTCAACCAATTGGAGTGGGACTGCCATTCAGTGAGTCACATCTTTGAATATTCTGGAATCACCCTCATTTCTTCTCTTCTTAATAAAGGCAAATCAGGAAAGGAGTAAGTGTGGCTTAATTGGTCTATCTTTGTAGGCCTTCTCATATAAATAAAATCAGAAATTTGAGATTAAAATCCTCTGTCCTACTACAGGGCTCAGAATATCTGGTCACCATTAAGGACTGGGGTGTTCAAAAGGTTCTAGAACCCCGGCTGAACCTGTGTACATCATGAGAAACACAATTCACTCATACACCTCAGTTGGTGCCATGCTTTTCAATCTGCAGCCCACCAGGCTCCTCTGTCCATGGGATTCTCCAGGCAAGAATACTGGAGTGGGTTGCCATGCACTTCTCCAGGGGATCCAGGGATCGAACCCAGGTCTCCTGCATGGCAGGCAGATTCTCTACCATATGAGCCAACATGGAAGCCCTTACACAAACAAAGCATCCCAAATGGATTGTGAAATGTATCAGCGAGTCTGCCAGATTGTTCAGACAAAGGCTGAAAGCATTGATGGGAAAGGCTCTGAAGGGGAGCTGGATGTGGTGTGGGGGGTCTCCATGTGTGAGGAGGGGCTTAGCAGGTCCCTGCACCATACAGACACATCGGGCAATGGCAGTGCCCACAGAGGGTGCCGCTGGGGCCATACCTCCATGACCACCATGCCAATCTTCCTCTCCTGCATTAACAAGGTCAAGTCCAACTCTGCTTTGGCACTGGAGCAGAGACTTAAAAGGGGGAAAGGGACCCTTCCTCTTCCCAAACCTGGGCTTCTCTCAATATGACACACTGGTCAAGCCCAGTAATGTGATACCCCTCCTCCACCGCCCATC
>NW_011483373.1:14999-15406 GCF_000754665.1 Bison bison bison
GTCAGGAAGATCCCCTGGAGAAGTGCATGGCAACCTACTCCAGTATTCTTGCCTGGAGAATCCCATGGACAGAGGAGCCTGGTGGGCTACAGTCCATGGGGTCACAAAAGAGCCAGACACGACTGAGTTCGCATGCATGCACTCAGGCATCAGGGGAATGTGTTTATTTTCAGAGTTGTATATTTGAAAAAATATGACTAGCATTTCAGATTTCACAGATATGTCTGCTTAGGAAGAGGCTATGGAGGGGGAAAGGGTCAACTTAAGACTGATTTAAAGAAAAACATTTAAAAAAATAACAGTGCAGTTAGTAAGTTCTGGGATAGGGCAAAAATTATGAAGATGACCCTTGAGTAAAAAGTTTTCGGAACCACTGCACTGGCCCTGAGCGAATCTGCCTGGCTAGG
>NW_011483373.1:15506-16268 GCF_000754665.1 Bison bison bison
GAAACTAACACAACATTATAAATTAACTATATCTCAATAAGGAAAAAAAGGAGGAGAGAATCCTGGCTTGTCTTTTTTTTTCTGACTATTTATTGAGGCAGCTATATCTAGGATGGTGTTTCTTTATGGGAGAAATGACAGAAACTATAAATACTTGGCACTTTTCCTCTTATTTTCCTTCTTAAAAAAAACAGTCATCCCCCTTCCTGATGATGTTCTGTGGCCTCCTGCCATTTTAGTCCACTTGCCACGTTGTGAAACCTTTTCTTGTTTTCTCTGTCCACTGGGACCTCTCCAACTGTGTGCCACAGAGGAAGGTCCCCGGTCCCCTGGCAATGTCTAAATGTGTGGCCACGGAGTCACCCCTGTGTTGCAGGCTTGTCAGGAGCTAGGGCTGGAAGTAGTCAGATCATCTGCCTCAGCCACCAACAGTAGGACAACGAGAGAAGAAGACCTCTGAGGGTGCAGGAACCAGCAATTCCTTCTTCTCCTCTAGGATTTGAAATGCTAATATTCAGTTCAGTTCAGTTCAGTCGCTCAGTCGTGTCCGACTCTTTGCGACCCCATGAATCGCAGCACGCCAGGCCTCCCTGTCCATCACCAACTCCCGGAGTTCACTCAGACTCAAGTCCATCGAGTCAGTGATGCCATCCAGCCATCTCATCCTCTGTCGTCCCCTTCTCCTCCTGCCCCCAATCCCTCCCAGCATCAGAGTCTTTCCAATGAGTCAACACTTACGCATGAGGTGGCCAAAGTACTGGA
>NW_011483373.1:16767-16948 GCF_000754665.1 Bison bison bison
TGGGAAGATCGGCCAAGCCAAGAGGAGGAAAGATGAGAGGATTAGAGAGAAAAAACTCCTGGAGGCAGCTCTCTCCCTTTCTCTCTCCCTCCCTTCTCCTCCCTCCTCTCTCTCATTCTCTTTCACGAAGAGCATACAGAAAAATCAGCCTTACATAGGTACCTACTGTCTCAAGACATCA
>NW_011483373.1:19889-20961 GCF_000754665.1 Bison bison bison
GAACCCGTGTCTCTTATGTGTCCTGCATTGGTAGGCAGGTTCTTTACCACTGAGCCACCTGAGAATCCTGATGGTTAGGGTTGGAGGTAAGCAATTTCTTCTTCTCTTTTCCAAGAGCTGATTTGTAAATAAAAAATACCTCTGGGAGAGGTATTGGCCATAAAACAATGATAATAGTAGGTAATAATTATTGAGTGCCTACTATACAACAGGTGCTGTTCTAAGACCCTCACAGGTAGTGTGTTCTTTCATTTCCTTCTTCCAAGAACCTAATAAGGTAGATACTACTATTGCCCATTTTGTGGATGGCAATACTGAGATTTAGAGAGATTAAGTGAGTTTCCTCAGGTCACACATACCTAGTATTTGTACTAAGACACAGTACACCAGGTGAGAGGTAGGTAGGTGGAGCCAGGTAGGACCTGCATCCTTATCTTTACTGGGGTTGTAACTCTGTATTTGAGTAAGCTCAGAGCACTCATTCATTCATTCACCTACCAATGTTTGCAGAGAATCCACCAAAGACCAGGCTGTATTCTAGGCACTGCAGATGTAAGGGGGGGCCACAGCAGACACTGCCCTTCCAGGCCTGTCAACTGGGCAGTTGACAGTTGTTAGTGGCTCAGTCATGTCCTACTCTCTGTGACCCCCATGGACTGTAGCCCACCAGGCTCCTCTGTCCATGGAATTCTCCAGGCAACAATACTGGAGTGGGTTGTCATTTCCTTCTCCAGGGGATCTTCTTGACTCAGGGATCAAACCCGGGTCTCCTGCATTGCAGGCAGATTCTTTACCATCTGAGCCACCAAGTAGGAGAGACCGTCAAATGCCCAGCAGTTACTATATGGTGTAGGGAGTGCTAATGACCGGCCTGAGGTCAGGGAGCTGTGGGAGCCCATGGGTGCAGGGCCACATTAAAGCTTTTGGAAGCATTGGTACAAAATCCTTTGTTTTCATGGGCCCCTTTCTCCATAAAAAATGCTTAAAATGATATTTTACAACTGCATGGGTATAAAGATAAATACATTAATATTATACATTTAAACATGTTCTTAGACCTAAAAGATTATTT
>NW_011483374.1:0-608 GCF_000754665.1 Bison bison bison
GACCCAGAGGGATGGTATGGGGAGGGAGGAGGGAGGAAGGTTCAGGATGGGGAACACATGAGAAATAAAGGAATAAAAAATTAAAAAAAAAATAATAAAAAAAATAAAAGAAAGAAACACTGATGTACAGAACAGTCTTTTGGACTCTGTGGGAGAGAGAGAGGGTGGGAAGATTTGGGAGAATGGCATTGAAACATGTATAATATCATGTATGAAACGAGTCGCCAGTCCAGGTTTGATGCACGATACTGGATGCTTGGGACTGGTGCACTGGGACGACCCAGAGGGATGGTATAGGGAGGGAGGAGGGAGGAGGGTTCAGGTTGGGGAACACATGTATACCCGTGGCGGATTCATTTCGATATTTGGCAAAACTAATATAATATTGTAAAGTTTAAAAATAAAATTAAATTTAAAAAAAAGTAAAAAGGCGGGGGTGGGGTGGGGTGGCGGGTGCGAAGCACAGCATAATACAACAATAACAAAAAAAGGAAAAGAAATATCAGGGCTGATATCCCTTAGAATGGACTGGTTGGATCTCCTTGCAGTCCAAGGAACTCTCAAGAGTCTTCTCCAACACCACAGTTCAAAAGTATCAATTCTTTGGC
>NW_011483374.1:4530-5128 GCF_000754665.1 Bison bison bison
AAAATATCCTGTTACTAAGAGAATACTTTGTTATGAACTTGTGCAATGGTTTGTGATCTCAGCTGCTCATAACAGTGGAAAATCATTGTTTACAAAATGTGGAAGAAGAATACATGAGAGTGTGGAGCAAGAGAGCTTGACTGGAACCATTTCACTAATTTCCCTACAAGCTACTATACTTTCAGTAAGGGTTCATTTTCCTAAAAACTATATTGTTTTGGGGGATTCCATTCACTTGATACTAGTTTAACTGAAAAATTATATATAAACAATGATCTAAATGTTGAAAGTTAGGTTTTATTTGAGGAATTTACTGAGAATTATACCCTAGTGGACACACTCTCTGATAGCCCTTAGGAATCAGTTTGAAGACATAACAAATAAATCTGACTATCCAGGAGTTTTTGAGAAAACAAAACAAAATAGTAAAACATGGTTCAACATCAAAAGTTTACTTCTAATCATACATACATGAAAAAAAAATTAAAAGATCTCTAATGATTTTAGTGTTTTTCTATGTAGGAAAAATACAATAATCTGAAATCATTGAAATTATTATTCCTTAGATATGCATCTTAACTTATCTAGGGCCAGTGCC
>NW_011483374.1:9026-9684 GCF_000754665.1 Bison bison bison
GTTAACATCTCTTCTAGGTTTATTAATCTTTGCTTTTTTATATTTGTATCAACTTTGTACCTTTAAGAATCTAATCTTCTCTCTCCATTTTTCACTTAGGGATTTGATTGCCAGCTTGATTTCTCTCTGCCTTTTCTTCTCCAGGTCACCTCTATCTCCTTCCTGCCTCTTCTCTCTCTTCTCTATATAAATCTATTAAACTCTTTGGGTACTCCTGGCTGGAGAATTATTTCACCAATAATCTAGGGGTTTTACATTCTATGCTGAATGGATGGAGAAGTCTTGAGGCCACTGTAAGAGAAGGACCAAAAGCCAGAGGCAGAAGGCTTGACTCCAAAACTTCAGAACATCAGAGAACTCCTGACTTTAGGGACTTTAATAGAGAAGAGCTCACCCAAAAGTTTCAGCACCTACATTGAAATAAAGCTCCACTCAAAAGCCAACAAGATCCAGTGCAAGACACACCAGGCTAATTATCCAGCTAAACAGGAACACAAACCTGAACATTACAAAGTGGACTCCCAAAGCCATGTCAAATGCATAGGAACCACAAAGTCACTACTGGACACTTTATTGCACTTCAGAGAGAAGAGATTGAGTACAATCCACCAGAAAAAAAGACACAAGTTCCCCCAATCAGGTAACCTTGACAAGCCAT
>NW_011483374.1:13678-14279 GCF_000754665.1 Bison bison bison
AAAGACTCTGATGCTGGGAGGAATTGGGGGCAGGAGGAGAAGGGGATGACAGAGGATGAGATAGCTGGATGGCATCGCTGACTCGATGGACGTGAGTCTGAGTCAACTCCGGGTGTTGGTGATGGACAGGGTGGCCTGGCGTGCTGTGATTCATAGGGTCACAAAGAGTCAGACATAAGCGACTGAACTGTACTGAACTGAAAGAAATCAAAGATGACACAAATAAATGAAGAAATAGATCATGTTCGTGGATTGGAAGAGTTAAGAGACTGAAAATGATTGTACTACCCAGAGCAATCCATAGATTCAATGCAATCCCTATCAGGCTACCAATGGTATTTTTCACAGAACTAGAATAAATATTTTCACCATTTGCATAGAAATACAAAAAAACTTCAAATAGCCAAAACAATCCTGTGAAAGAAGAATGGAACTGGAGGAGCCAACCTGCCTGACTTCAGACTACACTACAAAACTACACTCATCAAGACAGTATGCTACCGGCACAAAGACAGAAATATAGATCAATGGAACAAAATTAAAACCCAGAGTTAAACCCATGCACCTATGGCACATTATCTTTGATAAAGGAGATAAAAAT
>NW_011483374.1:18456-19000 GCF_000754665.1 Bison bison bison
TTTGCTTTTTTTGCATTTCCTTTCCATGGGGATGGTCTTGATCCCTGTCTCCTGTACAGTGTCACGAACTTCCATCCATAGTTCATCAGGCTCTATCAGGACTCTATCAGATCTAGTCCTTTAAATCTATTTCTCACTTCCACTGTATAATCATAAGAGATTTTATTTAGGTCATACCTGAATGGTGTAATGGTTTTCCCTACTTTCTTCAATGTAAGTCTGAATTTGGCAATAAGGAGCTCATTATCTGAGCCACAGTCAGCTCCCAGTCTTGTTTTTGCTGACTGTATAGAGCTTCTCCATCTTTGGCTGCAAAGAATGTAATCAATTTGATTTTGGTGTTGACCATCTGGTGATATCCATGTGTACAGTCTTCTCTTGTGTTGTTGGATGAGGGTGTTTACTATGACCAGTGCATTCTCTTGGCAAAACTCTATTAGCCTTTGCCCAGCCTCATTCTGTATTCCAAGGCCAAATGTGCCTGTTACTCTAGGTGTTTCTTGACTTCCTACTTTTGCATTCCAGTTCCCTATAATGAAAAGGA
>NW_011483375.1:0-309 GCF_000754665.1 Bison bison bison
TTGTGTTTGTGGGTGAGGGCAGGGGTGCCACGGACATTTTAGCAGTCTGGTGAAGGCTTTGGAGACAGAATAAAGTCTTTAAATGCATAATGTAAAACACATAACAGTGAATTTGTACAGTTTAAAGTTTGTTGTTGTTGTTCACTTGTTAAGTCATGTCCAACTCTTTGCAACCCCATGGACTGGACTCCATCAGGCTACCCTGTCCTTCACCATCTCCCAGAGTTTGCTCAGATTCATGTCCACTGAGTTGGTGATGTCATTGAACCATCTCATCCTCTGTCACCCCCTTCTCCTTTTGACCCCAAT
>NW_011483375.1:4730-5260 GCF_000754665.1 Bison bison bison
GATTTAGAAAAGGCAGAGGAACCAGAGATCAAATTGCCAAAATCCATTGGGTCACAGAAAAAGCAAGAGAATTCCAGAAAAACATCTACTTTAGCTTCATTGACTATGCTAAAGCCTTTGACTGTGTGGATCACAAGAAACTGTGGAATATTTTTCAAGAGATGGGAATACCAAACCACCTTACCTGCCTCCTGAGATATCTGCATGCTGGTCAAGAAGCAACAGTTAGAACTGGACATGGAACTGGTTCCAAATTGGGAAAGGAGTACGTCAAGACTGTGTACTGTCACCTTGCTTAATTAACTTATATGCAGAGTACATCATGTGAAATGCTGGGCTGGATGAAGCACAAGCTGGAATCAAGATTGCAGGGAGAAATGTCAACAACCTCAGATATACAGATGACACCACCCTTATGGCAGAAAGTGAAGAGGAACTAAAGAGCCTCTTGATGAATGTGAAAGAGGAGAGTGAAAAAGTTGGCTTAAAACTCAACATTCAAAAAAATAAGGTCATAGCATCTAGTCCCA
>NW_011483376.1:0-360 GCF_000754665.1 Bison bison bison
TAATTTTTAGAGAATGAGATTCATTAGAATAACTCATTCGAGGACATATGTGTAGCGAGTTCCATAATCTCTGTCTTTGAACTGTATAACATCAGAGAAAGTAGAAGAAAAAAATAAAATGATAAAATTCAGATTCATTGTTGACAGATCTGGAAATGAAGGTTGAATATGTTTGCAAAAGTTGTTAACAATCGTATCTATAGCTTTAATATGTATCTCCATCCCCTGAAAGCAGGAAGTCTAATAGTAATGGTATCTGAACGGAAACAGTCATGGCTGGCAGGATACATAAGCAATTCAGAAAATAAGTGAAGTTGAAACCTGCCTGAGCATTTAGCTATTATGATATTCACCTTAAAG